>NC_091370.1:6592783-6672783 GCF_038502225.1 Cherax quadricarinatus | reverse complement strand
AGTGGTTCCCAAACTTTTTCAGCTTGTTACCCAATTTAACATGCCACATAAAGCATGTTACCCCTTTCACAAAATGTTGTTATTATTGATATATATGGCTAAACGTGAACGTATACAGCCTCGCATACTCTGCTAATCCTAGCAAAACCATTGAAAACGTAAGAACCACACATACATTATATATAAAATTAATAATAGCTACAAATTCACAGTAACAGTGGGTAAATACTAACTATATACTGCACAGGGCAGTACACATACATACCAGCTTATGTCTACCTCGGCTGATGCTCACAGATAAACTGACAGTGTGAAATAGAGGCAGCCTCAGGAAGTGAGTGACGCGTACTGGACAGGTCGATCTGGGCTACTGAGTGACTTTTGTCCTGAAGCATACTTGTCAAAATACTTTTGGGTTTCCACACACTTAGCTATATATTTCTTCTTTTCTAATACTGTATATTAGTTTTTGATGTTTATTGTTATTTGGTTTAATTTTATTACTTACTTATAATAGGTTTACTTTACAACTTTATATACTAAGACAAAGTTAACAATAATAATCATACCGGGTACCGCATTGTTTTCTTGATTTTCAGAATTCATAACTTTTTTTCTGTCACCTCTCCATTACCCCCCAAAAATGGTTAAATTACCCCCAGGGGGTAATTTACCCCCAGTTTGGGAACCACTGGTCTAGCGCAACCCAGGCGGCAGCACAGGGTTAGTACCATGACGTGAAATATAAAAACCAATAGAGCTTAAAGAGCATTTCACACCCAATATATATATGCATATCTATATATCTATATATATATATATATATATATATATATATATATATATATATATATATATATATATATATATATATATATATGTATATATATATATATATATATATATATATATATATATATATATATATATATATATATATATATATATATATATATATATATATGCAATAAGATCACAGTAAACAGGTGATTTCAGAATATGCAAAACAACCACTCTGAAAGAATAGAGAAATTCCAAGCGCTTTCGTGACTACTCACATTATCAAGGAACTATGAAAGTAAAGCATCCAAGGAAGCTATATAAGGGGTCTGGTCGGCACCTCACTATCAGATCCCACAACGGTTTAAACACGTGACGCGCGGCGAGCCAACTTGGAAAGGTCCTTGGCACAACTCACCCCACAAACTATTCTACCCAAGAAATAAGAAATTTTAAAGATTATTTGTCCAGTGTATTATTAAATTCTTCCCAAATTCTATTAATTATAAATGGATCTAATTTATATAAACCAAAGGAAATATTCATATTATTGTCAAAACTGCTTTTTATGAAACAAGATTCAATTATATTCCTGTCGACCATGGACTTGCTTGATACTACTTTCTCAACTTTTTGAAAATCAATTGGATGGTTAAAATCTCTTACATGAATAAATAGAGCATTGGAATCTTGTCCAGTTCTAATGCTATATTTATGTTGTTTTAATCTTAGTTCGAGATTTTTACCAGTTTGACCGTAATAAACTTTATCGCAAATTTTACAAGGAATCTTATAGACACATCCATCAGCATTTTGGGGGGAATTCTTTATCAAAAGTTTTTTTACTGTATCGAGATTTTTGAATACAACTTTAATATTAAAAGTCTTAAGAAGAGAAGGCATATCAACCAAGTTTTCATGGTAAGGGAGAACCAACATATTTTTATTTGAATAAGGCTGGTTGTCCCTTTTTGGATTGTAAAAAGTATTTCTGGCAACTTTAAAAGATTTATCAATTACATTTCTTGGGTATTTTAAATCATTACCTATTTCATAAATTTTGGATATTTCCTCATCTATGAACTCAGGACTACAAATTCGTAAAGCTCTCAGAAACATTGATGAGAAAACAGACAGTTTGACTCTATCTTGATGCGAGGAATAATAGTGGACATAGGAACAGTTATTAGTAGGTTTTCTGTAAATTTTAAATTTGAATTCATTATTACCCTTAATAATTAAAACATCTAGAAAAGGCAATGAGTTATTTTCTTCAAACTCAACAGTAAATTTTATTGAATGGGCTAAGCTATTTAATTTTCCAAGGAAATGGTGTATATCTACATTTTTGGGCATAAGACACAAAATATCATCAACATATCTGAACCATTTAGCTCTATTAGGGAGGATTGTGTTAAGTAACCTTGTTTCAAAAAATTCCATGTATAGGTTACTAAGAACAGGTGAAAGAGGATTTCCCATTGCCATACCAAACTTCTGAGTGTAAAATTTATCATTAAATACAAATTTTGCATCAACAATGCAAAGTTTAATAAGTTTAATGATAGTAGGAACTGGCAATGGTAAATCATAGTTAACGAGTTCTTCAGATAAGAAACTTAATAAATCATCAACAGGAACTTTCGTAAACAAGGAAGTAACATCAAAACTAACCATGTTAAAATCATTTAGGTCAGTCAAGGAGCTTAATTTATCAACCAAGTCTATGTTGTTTTTAACATTAAAGTTAGAAATTTTGCCAACAATAGGGCTCAAAATATCAACAAGCCATTTGGATAATTTATATGAAACTGACCCTATGGAGACAAGAGCCGAGACGATAAACTAAAGGAAATGAGGCACACAGTTTTAGAGGAAAGAACAACAAGGAAAAACAAGATAACAACATACAAGACACTCATTAGAATTTATAAGATAGTATATGACTCTTTGGAAGGTAAAAAAAAGATACACTGGGACACAGTTGGAAGTTGAAGACATAAAAGTGACAAGGGTATATCAGGAAGAAATTATTCAGCTTTGAGGTGGTCAGAAAATATAATGACTTGAGAATGTGCAAGCAGACTCCATACATAGATTTAAGAGCACGTACGACAGAGCCTTCAAGGGTAGGGATGAGTAAATCTAGCAAGCAGCAAGTTGAGAGGTGAAGCCTGGAGCCGAGACTCGACCCCCGTTGTCTCCATGTGGGTTATTACTGAGCACATATAGATAAGTATACTCACATATATATACATGCACATACATAGAAACTACGTTACTGAATACATGTCAAAAAATGGAATTCCCAGTGGTGGGACGAACAGAACAAAAAAGTGGGAGTTGTTCTTGGAAAAACTACGACTGGTAATACTTACCTGGCGGGTCTGGTGAGTGGTATATAAAAAGGTATCACCCTCAGCTTGACACACTCGACCCAGAGATCATCCACAACCATGAAGTCTCTGGTTAGTTACATCTTGCTATTTTATACTAGTATTTTCAATAACGTTATATTTATTGCCTTATATTTTTACTAAGATATATTACTTATCTAATCTCTCAAGCATATTAAGTATCTCTCTTCATAAGGATGACGACGACCCATCAAATACCTAAGTGTACATTAAGGATTCGTCAATCACACTTAAATTTACAACACAGATAATTATTAACTTTCACTGTACATACACTGATGAGGCTCCAGTTACAGTGAGTCAAAACACATACTTATTGAATCACTAACTAAATACCACTGATCTGTATTACTTTTGAACTAAACTAAAAAGGACTAACAATGCTTAGCATCCATAACAGATTCTAAAATTTGCTTTGTTAATGTACTCTGCTTTTATAAAAAACAATTGGAAACAACGATAACTTCACACGGTATTTAAAATAATGATCATCTTTCTAGATAGTGATTCAATAATAATATAAACTGTGTTGATCCACCAGGTCTTTGCTGCCGTCCTAGCTGCCTTTTGCTTGGTGGCCACAAGCGCTGCTCCTGCTCCAGATGCTGAGCCTGGTCACTTTGGTCATCGAGGATTTGGTGGAGGCTTCGGTGGCTTTGGAGGCTTCAGGGGAGGATATGGTGGCTTTCGATACCGAGGAAAGAGAAGCGCTGAAGCTGATCCAGAGGCTCTAGCTGAGCCTGAAGCTGATCCCGGTCACTTTGGTCATCGCGGATTTGGTGGAGGCTTCGGTGGCTTTGGAGGTTTCGGAGGCTTCAGAGGAGGATATGGTGGATTCGGGCACCGAGGAAAGAGAAGCGCTGAAGCTCTCGCTGAGCCTGAAGCAGATCCCGGTCACTTTGGTCATGGTGGCTTTGGAGGCTTCGGTAGTTTTGGAGGCTTTGGAGGCTTCCGACGCCCTTACTATGGATGAAAAACTGCTTCCTCGCTCGACACTCTTTCTTGACTATGACTGACGCTCATAAAATGTAATTTTGTTAATGCAATAAAGCAATTATTATGTTTTAAATATTTCTTTCCATTATCCAAAGCGAAATTTGGCCAACTTTCAACATGAAAATATTTCCAAACACATAATTAACTTTAGAAAATTCGTTCTTAGTAAAATAATTACACATAACAACACAAGAAAATTGACGAGTAATCTTTCATTGCCTTTGTGAAATTCTAAACCCTAATGACAATATAATTTAAAAAATAATTATGATAGCAACTAAGGTAACTATAAGCTCATATTTAGACTTAACAATGAGTCCTGGACACATAAGGGTTTTGTGTCACCTTAACACTGTTCTCTTATTTAAGTGACACAGTCGTCTAACAATATATTCGACCAATGGCGGCTTCAAATTTTTCACTATAATTACCTATTACTTGGTAAATGTTCGTGAAGGAAGTGATAATGTGGGTGATCTCTGTTCAATATTATGTAGACCTTCCCGAACTGGTTTCCATGAGATAACTTCAGAAAGCCTCTTCTGATCGGCTTCAGAATCTCAGCAATGGTGTATCATACGTAGAAGGTTGGTGTTAATGGAGAGTGTTGATACTATTTTCTCGCTTTTAGTCTCAATATGGTATAGTAATATTTTCATGACTTAAGAGGATTAAGTTTTTTAAAAAGGGGGAGGGGGCTGCCTTGATGCTAGTCAGAGGCTCTTGATGCAAGGAACTCGACTTATCCTCTCTTTCTTGGATCAAATATGAATCCAAAGCGAAATTTGGCCAACTTTCAACATGAAAATATTTCCAAACACATAATTAACTTTAGAAAATTCGTTCTTAGTAAAATAATTACACATAACAACACAAGAAAATTGACGAGTAATCTTTCATTGCCTTTGTGAAATTCTAAACCCTAATGACAATATAATTTAAAAAATAATTATGATAGCAACTAAGGTATCTATAAGCTCATATTTAGACTTAACAATGAGTCCTGGACACATAAGGGTTTTGTGTCACCTTAACACTGTTCTCTTATTGAAGTGACACAGTCGTCTAACAATATATTCGACCAATGGCGGCTTCAAATTTTTCACTATAATTAACTATTACTTGGTAAATGTTCGTGAAGGAAGTGATAATGTGGGTGATCTCTGTTCAATATTATGTAGACCTTCCCGAATTGGTTTCCATGAGATAACTTCAGAAAGCCTCTTCTGATCGGCTTCAGAATCTCAGCAATTGTGTATCATACGTAGAAGGTTGGTGTTAATGGAGAGTGTTGATGCTATTTTCTCGCTTTTAGTCTCAATATAGAATAGTAATATTTTCATGACTTAAGTGGATTAAGTTTTTTGAAAAGGGGGAGGGGGCTGCCTTGATGCTAGTCACAGGCTCTTGATGCAAGGAAGTCGACTTATCCTCTCTTTCTTGGATCAAATATGAATGCCTCTCATTCCACAAACACTACGTGTCCTCTACGGGTTTAGCGCTTTGTCTTAATTAGAATAAAACAATTGTGATCGTTATCAATCTCTAATGGCGGATGAATAAAATGAATGTATCGTTATTTGGGTATTTGTTGTTTAGGTATAAATTTTGTTGGATTCTGTGCAGTAGTTATTAATGTATTTTCCTCAACGGAAACTTTCTCCTCATTTTTAATTGTGTGTGTTGTAATGTGTCAGTTTTATTAATGAAACTGGTTTCTGTTAAGTAACTGGAGAATATTTATCCTGATCTATTGATCATAAATAAATATCATTGTTTGACTTTGTTGGGCTAACTTAGGTTAAAGATATATAATAGGCTGTTTTCTGCCTGTTCAGTCTGTGTACTCTCAAGACCATTGTGCGTTACTTAGTGAAAACTAAAGTCCTGTCAAACCTAGTCAATCGTACTTAGAGTAAAGTTTGGATTGGTTCTGAATTGTGTAGGTCCCATATTGTTTTTAGAGACAGGGAAAGAAAACGAACTGGGAAAATTAAAATAATGCGATCATTTTTCATCCCTTCAGTGCTGATAACCTGATGATGCAATGTATGAGCAGCTTCAGGCTTAATGTGCTGGATTATTTTAGGACAATTGTTTCATCAGTTTAGCTTCAAAGTTACTTAGTCTTAGTAGAAGTACTGATTTGGATATCGACTATGTATGTACTAATTTGCCATTTTTAGTGAAGAAACTAGAATATTAGTTGTAATGTGAAGTTTTGTGAACACTTGTAATGATTATCTTTAAATCTTCAGCGCTAATATTTACCTGCATTACTAATGCCGTAATTTGCACTGTTGCAGTAGCGTGCAAATACAAGGGACTAGGGTTATTTAACGAGCGTAATGTTTCTGGTTAGCACCTGGAATGTGCCTGGGGAGGGGGTTCGGGGATCAACGCCCCCGCGGCCCGGTCTGTGACCAGGCTTCTCGGTGGATCTGCCCCTGATCAACCAGGATATTGCTGTTGTCCGCACGCAAACCGACGTACGAACCACAGCCCGGCTAATCAGGTAATTACTTAAGGTGCCTGTTCAGTGTCTTGCAGTCCAAACATTTTGAAATATAGTTGTTGTTATTTGTTGGGTTTATCAGGGCCACTGACAACTTACGAGCTCGACTTCCCGATGTTCAGGGAAGATTTGTTGCCCAAACCTGGGCGATGAAAGAAAAAGAATGACAGGTCGTTTGTAAATAGAAATAGAAGCTTAAAGTTTCCAATTACATCCGATGGACCCTCTTGCCAAGTCCCAGCAAAGCAAGGCGCCCACACTCCCTACCTGAGTTCAGTAACCGGCTTCCCACCAAAAACCGTTAGAGAATTACCCGCAGAACGGAAAAATTGAGCAGGCTGAAAGTAAGCTGGTGACCAGATGTTTCTGAAAAGCGCCCGGCAGGCAAATAGACAAGGACAAGCGTTCCAGAGAGAACTGGGGACATTTATCACCACGGTGCTACATGTCCTGGTGGCTAAAGCTCTCGCTTCACACGCCGACGTCGTGGTTCGATTCCCGGCGAGGGTAGAAACATTGAGTGTGTTTCCATACACCGGTTGTCTATTTTCACCCATCAGTAAAACAGGTACCTGGGAGTTAGTCGACTGGTGTGGGTCGCATCCTGGGACAAAACTGAATTAATTTGCCCGTAATGCTCAGCATAATAAGGGACTTTCTATATAGTAATATGTCACTGATTTCAGTTATGGTCTGCATACCTTGTACATGTACTTGTAGTAAATAAAGATATTATTATTATTTTTATTATTATTATTATTATTATTATTATTATTATTATTATTATTATTATTATTATTATTATTATTATTATTATTATTATTATACTCAGGCGAGAGAGAGACGTCCACACCGACGAACGCTGGCGCAGAAGTCCTTGAAATATAGTTACAAGTTGTTGATGCTGCTTCTTCTCTCATGTTTTTTTTTTTTCCTAAATTAAGAAGATAAGTGTTTACTCTTCACTGATCAGATGAAAATATTCTCGAGTTAATACATGGAAGCCTCAAGGAGGAATTTTTTTTTTCAGTGAACTAAGGTATCCCACATTGAAGGACATCCAATAAACTCCATAAAGTAAATTTTTTTACTCTCTTATAAGTTCCATTATCGTTCACTACAGCTATCTCTCTCTCTCTCTCTCTCTCTCTCTCTCTCTCTCTCTCTCTCTCTCTCTCTCTTTCTCTTTCTCTACGATATTTACCACGCAAAATGCCTCCCACCCTTCTCCCAGCACTCTAGTTTAATCATACCACACCTAACACCACATTAAACGATGAGGGGCGGGATTTTTACATTTCAGATGATCATCTGAACTATGGTGGCAGCACATTTCTGGGAAAACAGTCATTAAATAAGTGACGACGAGAGTGTTTCTTTTCTTGTAATAACACCTAAAAAGAATACAGATTTTGCATTCAAAAACATCGTCACCAGAATTTGAAGGTCATTTTCTTAATCTCTTGCAATAAAGATAACTTACGACAATGAGCCTGGCCTTTTAATCATAACTAATTCTCTCTCATCGGAGAAGCCAGGTATGAATATAAAGAAATCAGGAAGAGATGCATTAATGTATAATTATTATATATTTCTTCAGATAATGAATTACTCCTCCATGATGAAGTTGATAAATTAGGCAAACAAAATACTTTGAAGGAAAAAGTAGAGGATAGTATTGCGTCAAGTATTAAAAATATTAAGACAGTTACAGTAAATAATTAATCTGACTCACGAAACCGTAATGACACGATTGCACACAAACCATACCACGGCCGGGGATAGAGCCCGCGATTAGAGAGTGGCTAGTGCGTCGGTCTGAAGTTGTATGACCCTCTGATCGCGAGTTCTATCTCCGTCCGTGGTATGGTTTAATAATTAATCTGAATGTGATAGGAAGACTTTTAAAAAACTTGGTTAGATATATAATTCACAGAGATAACATGAACATAGGTAATCGCATTTACGGAGCTACTTGTAATACAGAGTGATAAATCTTGTAGCAAGCAGACCTATACTTAGTTTGATATATACTGCAGTTTGATATATACTGCAGTTTGATATATACTGCAGTTTGATATATACTGGACACCCACGATTATCAAAGTAAATACGAAATATGTGTTGGCGACTTTATGGTTACTTCTTGAACGCTATGTGATTCAGTGTCCGCTTATTGATTAATATAAAGATAGATAATAAACTGTGTGATATGTCAAGGTATCTTATTAATCAAATAAAGTTTCAGACGTTTTCAACTAATATACAATTTTCACGAAAATTTTTAGAAATATATCCATATGTACTCCTGTTAACTCCTTTTTTGTACCCTAGTTTCTAGGCCTTTGTGTATCCAAATGCTCATGCGTTACCCTCTACAAGATGGGTAATGTGTGCAAAAAAGACCAATAGCTTCTGCAGATAAGCATTCTCTGTTTTTTCTAATTTCCCCCCTCCCACCCTCATTACCTCCCCCTCACTCCGTCCCAGATTTCACCCCTCTCTCTTAATCCCTCCCTATCTCTGTACTTCCACATTTTCTCCATCACTACCTCCCTTCCTACCTCTTAGCCTTTCATTGCTCCCTTCTTCTTCATCCTTCCTTCTCGCCATCTCCTACTCTCTCTGTTCCATTCTATCCAATATAGCACGGTTTCTACTGCAGGGTATGATAGCCCAGAGCACAGGCCGGGTAATGTAGCCCGCAGTGTAGCACGGAGATGCCTCTGGAAATGATAGTGCGGCCAGAAGAATGAATTGTCAAACGTTTGTGGCTGCTGCTGCTCAGAAACCCAGGGAAAATCCTGAGACAAAAACAAGTGGTTGACCTTGCTGCATGCACTGGGCATCATAACTCTCTTCCGAGTTCACGTACTCTGTATTTCACTGAAGAACTTCAAACCAACCCTCACTTAAATAAAAGCCTCACATACCTTGCATGAGTATCTTCTTTCTACAAACTGCTACTACTTTGTCGATCCTCTCCAGCCTCTTGCTATGTAGCTTGACTCCAAACCTGGACAGAATATTGAAGAAGTGGCCTGACATTCACTTTTTAAGTTCTTTCTGATATTTTGCAGTGAAATTCCTAATTACGAAATCTAGATCACTGGTAACCTTGTTGTTCGAAGATATACATTGTTAACCATACATAATGCTGCTTATGATTGCTTCAAGAACCATTTTTTTAGTTATGTCTTATCTAGTGACATTTAAGATTATTATTTATTAGTCAGATTTAAGATTATTATATATTAGTAATATTTAAGATGTGTATATGCAAAATTTACTTTCGTCAACACTGAAACTTATCTACCATTTGTCCAACTACGGCGTCAACCAGACATTTCTCAATGATTATACAATCAGTTTTGAATAACGCGCTTTTAATGTGTTAAAACACAGAAAGAGAAACAGAGACAAGTATCAAACCTAGTGACAAGTGAGCCTAGTATCAATTTCATACCTACAGGCTCACATCAACCGAACAACCTCTGCAGCAATGCGCCTTTGACAAATCTATGAGTACCTTTCAGGAATTTCACCAATGAGCTGTATCAATAGGTTATTATTATTATTATTATTATTATTATTATTATTATTATTATTATTATTATTATTATTATTATTATTATTATTATTATTATTATTAATTATTATTATTATTATTATTATTATTATTATTATTATTATTATTATTATTATTATTATTATTATTATTATTATTATAGTGAGGCGTGTCTTAGCTTTTTCTTATTTTTTACAGCCATTGTGTTTAGGCTGCCCTAGTCAGGTCTTCTGAACTAAAGGAAATCAAACAAGGGCAGTTCTGGTCCATATTTCGTCTGGTACATGAGTGAAATAATGAAGACAGCTTTTGGGAGACGTACGATAAGGCTCTTGGAGCAAGGAGAGAGAGGAACTATTAGCCACTAGCGAAGAGTTGTGTCGAGGAGCTGTGAACTGACCCCTGGAACCAGAAATAGGTGAGTACAGTGTGTCGCGCAGTGAAGTCTAGGCAGGTCTAGCACAACCCAGGCGGTAGCACAGGGTTAGTACCATGACACGAAATATAAAACCCAACAGGGCTTACAGAGCTTTTCACTGCCTATATATATTTGTCAGGCCCGTCTTAGATTATCCAGAACCAACATGGTACCCACTACTCATTAAACAACATAAGACACTGGACAAAGTGCATAGACATACATCGAGACTAGTCCCAGGGTTAAGAGACAAGAGCCGAGACGATCAGCTAAAGGAAATAAAGTAGAGAATTTTACAGGAAAGAAGAACAAAAAAAAATGATAACAGCATACAAGATACTCATTGGAATTTATAGGATAGAAAAGGTATGACTCTTTGAAAGGCGAAAAAAACGTAAACGGGATCACAATTGGAAGTTAAAGACACAGAAGTGCCAATGGCATATCAGGAAGAAATTATTCTGCTTTGAGGTGGTACAGGAAGTGGAATGACTTGAGGATGTGGAAGCAAACTCCATACATAGTTTTAGGAGCAAGTGCGACAGAGCCCACAAGGGAAGGGATGTGTAAATCTAGCAAGCAGCAACTTGAGAGGTGTAGCCTGGAGCTGAGATTCGACCCCCACTGTCTTCATGTGGGTTATTAATAATAACTTATTACTGAGCATATACAGATAAGTACTCAAACATGTGTACAAGCACATACATATAAACTGTGTTACTCACTACATGTCAAAAAATGGAATTCCCAGTAGTAGAACGAACAGAACAAAAAAGTGGGAGTCGTTCTTGGAAAAACTATGACTGGTAATACTTACATGGCGGGTCTGGTGAGTGGTATATAAGGAGGCATCACCCTCAGCTTGACACAGTCGACCCAGAGATCCTCCACAACCATGAAGACTCTGGTTAGTTACATCTTGCTATTTTATACTAGTATTCTCAACAACTTTATATTTGTCGCCATATATTTTTACTCACATATATTATTTATCTAATTTCTCAAGCATATTAAGCATCTCTCTTCATAAGAATGAGGACGACCCATCAAATACCTCAGTATTTATGAAGGATACGTCAAGCACACTTAAATTTACAACTAACAATATATAGTTAATATTCTTAACAGATGTAAAAACTTACATTGTTAATGTATTGTGCTTATAAAAACTATTTGTAAAGAACAATAACTTTACACAGTATTTAAAACAATGATCATCTTTGCACGACAGTAATTAAATGATATAAAATGTGTTGATCCACCAGGTCTTTGCTGCCGTCCTGGCTGCCTTCTGCTTGGTGGCAACAAGCGCTGCTCCTGCTCCAGATGCTGAGCCTGGTCACTTTGGTCATCGAGGATTTGGTGGAGGCTTCGGTGGCTTTGGAGGCTTCAGGGGAGGATATGGTGGCTTTCGATACCGAGGAAAGAGAAGCGCTGAAGCTGATCCAGAGGCTCTAGCTGAGCCTGAAGCTGATCCCAGTCACTTTGGTCATCGCGGATTTGGTGGAGGCTTCGGTGGCTTTGGAGGTTTCGGAGGCTTCAGAGGAGGATATGGTGGATTCGGGCACCGAGGAAAGAGAAGCGCTGAAGCTCTCGCTGAGCCTGAAGCAGATCCCGGTCACTTTGGTCATGGTGGCTTTGGAGGCTTCGGTAGTTTTGGAGGCTTTGGAGGCTTCCGACGCCCTTACTATGGATGAAAAACTGCTTCCTCGCTCGACACTCTTTCTTGACTATGACTGACGCTCATAAAATGTAATTTTGTTAATGCAATAAAGCAATTATTATGTTTTAAATATTTCTTTCTATTATCCAAAGCGAAATTTGGCCAACTTTCAACATGAAAATATTTCCAAACACATAATTAACTTTAGAAAATTCGTTCTTAGTAAAATAATTACACATAACAACACAAGAAAATTGACGAGTAATCTTTCATTGCCTTTGTGAAATTCTAAACCCTAATGACAATATAATTTAAAAAATAATTATGATAGCAACTAAGGTATCTATAAGCTCATATTTAGACTTAACAATGAGTCCTGGACACATAAGGGTTTTGTGTCACCTTAACACTGTTCTCTTATTGAAGTGACACAGTCGTCTAACAATATATTCGACCAATGGCGGCTTCAAATTTTTCACTATAATTAACTATTACTTGGTAAATGTTCGTGAAGGAAGTGATAATGTGGGTGATCTCTGTTCAATATTATGTAGACCTTCCCGAACTGGTTTCCATGAGATAACTTCAGAAAGCCTCTTCTGATCGGCTTCAGAATCTCAGCAATGGTGTATCATACGTAGAAGGTTGGTGTTAATGGAGAGTGTTGATGCTATTTTCTCGCTTTTAGTCTCAATATAGAATAGTAATATTTTCATGACTTAAGTGGATTAAGTTTTTTGAAAAGGGGGAGGGGGCTGCCTTGATGCTAGTCACAGGCTCTTGATGCAAGGAAGTCGACTTATCCTCTCTTTCTTGGATCAAATATGAATGCCTCTCATTCCACAAACACTACGTGTCCTCTACGGGTTTAGCGCTTTGTCTTAATTAGAATAAAACAATTGTGATCGTTATCAATCTCTAATGGCGGATGAATAAAATGAATGTATCGTTATTTGGGTATTTGTTGTTTAGGTATAAATTTTGTTGGATTCTGTGCAGTAATTATTAATGTATTTTCCTCAACGGAAACTTTCTCCTCATTTTTAATTGTGTGTGTTGTAATGTGTCAGTTTTATTAATGAAACTGGTTTCTGTTAAGTAACTGGAGAATATTTATCCTGATCTATTGATCATAAATAAATATCATTGTTTGACTTTGTTGGGCTAACTTAGGTTAAAGATATATAATAGGCTGTTTTCTGCCTGTTCAGTCTGTGTACTCTCAAGACCATTGTGCGTTACTTAGTGAAAACTAAAGTCCTGTCAAACCTAGTCAATCGTACTTAGAGTAAAGTTTGGATTGGTTCTGAATTGTGTAGGTCCCATATTGTTTTTAGAGACAGGGAAAGAAAACGAACTGGGAAAATTAAAATAATGCGATCATTTTTCATCCCTTCAGTGCTGATAACCTGATGATGCAATGTATGAGCAGCTTCAGGCTTAATGTGCTGGATTATTTTAGGACAATTGTTTCATCAGTTTAGCTTCAAAGTTACTTAGTCTTAGTAGAAGTACTGATTTGGATATCGACTATGTATGTACTAATTTGCCATTTTTAGTGAAGAAACTAGAATATTAGTTGTAATGTGAAGTTTTGTGAACACTTGTAATGATTATCTTTAAATCTTCAGCGCTAATATTTACCTGCATTACTAATGCCGTAATTTGCACTGTTGCAGTAGCGTGCAAATACAAGGGACTAGGGTTATTTAACGAGCGTAATGTTTCTGGTTAGCACCTGGAATGTGCCTGGGGAGGGGGTTCGGGGATCAACGCCCCCGCGGCCCGGTCTGTGACCAGGCTTCTCGGTGGATCTGCCCCTGATCAACCAGGATATTGCTGTTGTCCGCACGCAAACCGACGTACGAACCACAGCCCGGCTAATCAGGTAATTACTTAAGGTGCCTGTTCAGTGTCTTGCAGTCCAAACATTTTGAAATATAGTTGTTGTTATTTGTTGGGTTTATCAGGGCCACTGACAACTTACGAGCTCGACTTCCCGATGTTCAGGGAAGATTTGTTGCCCAAACCTGGGCGATGAAAGAAAAAGAATGACAGGTCGTTTGTAAATAGAAATAGAAGCTTAAAGTTTCCAATTACATCCGATGGACCCTCTTGCCAAGTCCCAGCAAAGCAAGGCGCCCACACTCCCTACCTGAGTTCAGTAACCGGCTTCCCACCAAAAACCGTTAGAGAATTACCCGCAGAACGGAAAAATTGAGCAGGCTGAAAGTAAGCTGGTGACCAGATGTTTCTGAAAAGCGCCCGGCAGGCAAATAGACAAGGACAAGCGTTCCAGAGAGAACTGGGGACATTTATCACCACGGTGCTACATGTCCTGGTGGCTAAAGCTCTCGCTTCACACGCCGACGTCGTGGTTCGATTCCCGGCGAGGGTAGAAACATTGAGTGTGTTTCCATACACCGGTTGTCTATTTTCACCCATCAGTAAAACAGGTACCTGGGAGTTAGTCGACTGGTGTGGGTCGCATCCTGGGACAAAACTGAATTAATTTGCCCGTAATGCTCAGCATAATAAGGGACTTTCTATATAGTAATATGTCACTGATTTCAGTTATGGTCTGCATACCTTGTACATGTACTTGTAGTAAATAAAGATATTATTATTATTTTTATTATTATTATTATTATTATTATTATTATTATTATTATTATTATTATTATTATTATTATTATTATTATTATTATTATACTCAGGCGAGAGAGAGACGTCCACACCGACGAACGCTGGCGCAGAAGTCCTTGAAATATAGTTACAAGTTGTTGATGCTGCTTCTTCTCTCATGTTTTTTTTTTTTCCTAAATTAAGAAGATAAGTGTTTACTCTTCACTGATCAGATGAAAATATTCTCGAGTTAATACATGGAAGCCTCAAGGAGGAATTTTTTTTTTCAGTGAACTAAGGTATCCCACATTGAAGGACATCCAATAAACTCCATAAAGTAAATTTTTTCACTCTCTTATAAGTTCCATTATCGTTCACTACAGCTATCTCTCTCTCTCTCTCTCTCTCTCTCTCTCTCTCTCTCTCTCTCTCTCTCTCTCTCTCTCTCTCTCTCTCTCTCTCTCTCTCTCTCTCTCTCTTTCTCTTTCTCTACGATATTTACCACGCAAAATGCCTCCCACCCTTCTCCCAGCACTCTAGTTTAATCATACCACACCTAACACCACATTAAACGATGAGGGGCGGGATTTTTACATTTCAGATGATCATCTGAACTATGGTGGCAGCACATTTCTGGGAAAACAGTCATTAAATAAGTGACGACGAGAGTGTTTCTTTTCTTGTAATAACACCTAAAAAGAATACAGATTTTGCATTCAAAAACATCGTCACCGGAATTTGAAGGTCATTTTCTTAATCTCTTGCAATAAAGATAACTTACGACAATGAGCCTGGCCTTTTAATCATAACTAATTCTCTCTCATCGGAGAAGCCAGGTATGAATATAAAGAAATCAGGAAGAGATGCATTAATGTATAATTATTATATATTTCTTCAGATAATGAATTACTCCTCCATGATGAAGTTGATAAATTAGGCAAACAAAATACTTTGAAGGAAAAAGTAGAGGATAGTATTGCGTCAAGTATTAAAAATATTAAGACAGTTACAGTAAATAATTAATCTGACTCACGAAACCGTAATGACAGGATTGCACACAAACCATACCACGGCCGGGGATAGAGCCCGCGATTAGAGAGTGGCTAGTGCGTCGGTCTGAAGTTGTATGACCCTCTGATCGCGAGTTCTATCTCCGTCCGTGGTATGGTTTAATAATTAATCTGAATGTGATAGGAAGACTTTTAAAAAACTTGGTTAGATATATAATTCACAGAGATAACATGAACATAGGTAATCGCATTTACGGAGCTACTTGTAATACAGAGTGATAAATCTTGTAGCAAGCAGACCTATACTTAGTTTGATATATACTGCAGTTTGATATATACTGCAGTTTGATATATACTGCAGTTTGATATATACTGGACACCCACGATTATCAAAGTAAATACGAAATATGTGTTGGCGACTTTATGGTTACTTCTTGAACGCTATGTGATTCAGTGTCCGCTTATTGATTAATATAAAGATAGATAATAAACTGTGTGATATGTCAAGGTATCTTATTAATCAAATAAAGTTTCAGACGTTTTCAACTAATATACAATTTTCACGAAAATTTTTAGAAATATATCCATATGTACTCCTGTTAACTCCTTTTTTGTACCCTAGTTTCTAGGCCTTTGTGTATCCAAATGCTCATGCGTTACCCTCTACAAGATGGGTAAGGTGTGCAAAAAAGACCAATAGCTTCTGCAGATAAGCATTCTCTGTTTTTTCTAATTTCCCCCCTCCCACCCTCATTACCTCCCCCTCACTCCGTCCAAGATTTCACCCCTCTCTCTTAATCCCTCCCTATCTCTGTACTTCCACATTTTCTCCATCACTACCTCCCTTCCTACCTCTTAGCCTTTCATTGCTCCCTTCTTCTTCATCCTTCCTTCTCGCCATCTCCTACTCTCTCTGTTCCATTCTATCCAATATAGCACGGTTTCTACTGCAGGGTATGATAGCCCAGAGCACAGGCCGGGTAATGTAGCCCGCAGTGTAGCACGGAGATGCCTCTGGAAATGATAGTGCGGCCAGAAGAATGAATTGTCAAACGTTTGTGGCTGCTGCTGCTCAGAAACCCAGGGAAAATCCTGAGACAAAAACAAGTGGTTGACCTTGCTGCATGCACTGGGCATCATAACTCTCTTCCGAGTTCACGTACTCTGTATTTCACTGAAGAACTTCAAACCAACCCTCACTTAAATAAAAGCCTCACATACCTTGCATGAGTATCTTCTTTCTACAAACTGCTACTACTTTGTCGATCCTCTCCAGCCTCTTGCTATGTAGCTTGACTCCAAACCTGGACAGAATATTGAAGAAGTGGCCTGACATTCACTTTTTAAGTTCTTTCTGATATTTTGCAGTGAAATTCCTAATTACGAAATCTAGATCACTGGTAACCTTGTTGTTCGAAGATATACATTGTTAACCATACATAATGCTGCTTATGATTGCTTCAAGAACCATTTTTTTAGTTATGTCTTATCTAGTGACATTTAAGATTATTATTTATTAGTCAGATTTAAGATTATTATATATTAGTAATATTTAAGATGTGTATATGCAAAATTTACTTTCGTCAACACTGAAACTTATCTACCATTTGTCCAACTACGGCGTCAACCAGACATTTCTCAATGATTATACAATCAGTTTTGAATAACGCGCTTTTAATGTGTTAAAACACAGAAAGAGAAACAGAGACAAGTATCAAACCTAGTGACAAGTGAGCCTAGTATCAATTTCATACCTACAGGCTCACATCAACCGAACAACCTCTGCAGCAATGCGCCTTTGACAAATCTATGAGTACCTTTCAGGAATTTCACCAATGAGCTGTATCAATAGGTTATTATTATTATTATTATTATTATTATTATTATTATTATTATTATTATTATTATTATTATTATTATTATTATTATTATTATTATTATTATTATTATTATTATTATTATTAATTATTATTATTATTATTATTATTATTATTATTATTATTATTATTATTATTATTATTATTATTATTATTATAGTGAGGCGTGTCTTAGCTTTTTCTTATTTTTTACAGCCATTGTGTTTAGGCTGCCCTAGTCAGGTCTTCTGAACTAAAGGAAATCAAACAAGGGCAGTTCTGGTCCATATTTCGTCTGGTACATGAGTGAAATAATGAAGACAGCTTTTGGGAGACGTACGATAAGGCTCTTGGAGCAAGGAGAGAGAGGAACTATTAGCCACTAGCGAAGAGTTGTGTCGAGGAGCTGTGAACTGACCCCTGGAACCAGAAATAGGTGAGTACAGTGTGTCGCGCAGTGAAGTCTAGGTAGGTCTAGCACAACCCAGGCGGTAGCACAGGGTTAGTACCATGACACGAAATATAAAACCCAACAGGGCTTACAGAGCTTTTCACTGCCTATATATATTTGTCAGGCCCGTCTTAGATTATCAGAACCAACATGGTACCCACTACTCATTAAACAACATAAGACACTGGACAAAGTGCATAGACATACATCGAGACTAGTCCCAGGGTTAAGAGACAAGAGCCGAGACGATCAGCTAAAGGAAATAAAGTAGAGAATTTTACAGGAAAGAAGAACAAAAAAAAATGATAACAGCATACAAGATACTCATTGGAATTTATAGGATAGAAAAGGTATGACTCTTTGAAAGGCGAAAAAAACGTAAACGGGATCACAATTGGAAGTTAAAGACACAGAAGTGCCAATGGCATATCAGGAAGAAATTATTCTGCTTTGAGGTGGTACAGGAAGTGGAATGACTTGAGGATGTGGAAGCAAACTCCATACATAGTTTTAGGAGCAAGTGCGACAGAGCCCACAAGGGAAGGGATGTGTAAATCTAGCAAGCAGCAACTTGAGAGGTGTAGCCTGGAGCTGAGATTCGACCCCCACTGTCTTCATGTGGGTTATTAATAATAACTTATTACTGAGCATATACAGATAAGTACTCAAACATGTGTACAAGCACATACATATAAACTGTGTTACTCACTACATGTCAAAAAATGGAATTCCCAGTAGTAGAACGAACAGAACAAAAAAGTGGGAGTCGTTCTTGGAAAAACTATGACTGGTAATACTTACCTGGCGGGTCTGGTGAGTGGTATATAAGGAGGCATCACCCTCAGCTTGACACAGTCGACCCAGAGATCCTCCACAACCATGAAGACTCTGGTTAGTTACATCTTGCTATTTTATACTAGTATTCTCAACAACTTTATATTTGTCGCCATATATTTTTACTCACATATATTATTTATCTAATTTCTCAAGCATATTAAGCATCTCTCTTCATAAGAATGAGGACGACCCATCAAATACCTCAGTATTTATGAAGGATACGTCAAGCACACTTAAATTTACAACTAACAATATATAGTTAATATTCTTAACAGATGTAAAAACTTACATTGTTAATGTATTGTGCTTATAAAAACTATTTGTAAAGAACAATAACTTTACACAGTATTTAAAACAATGATCATCTTTGCACGACAGTAATTAAATAATATAAAATGTGTTGATCCACCAGGTCTTTGCTGCCGTCCTGGCTGCCTTCTGCTTGGTGGCAACAAGCGCTGCTCCTGCTCCAGATGCTGAGCCTGGTCACTTTGGTCATCGAGGATTTGGTGGAGGCTTCGGTGGCTTTGGAGGCTTCAGGGGAGGATATGGTGGCTTTCGATACCGAGGAAAGAGAAGCGCTGAAGCTGATCCAGAGGCTCTAGCTGAGCCTGAAGCTGATCCCGGTCACTTTGGTCATCGCGGATTTGGTGGAGGCTTCGGTGGCTTTGGAGGTTTCGGAGGCTTCAGAGGAGGATATGGTGGATTCGGGCACCGAGGAAAGAGAAGCGCTGAAGCTCTCGCTGAGCCTGAAGCAGATCCCGGTCACTTTGGTCATGGTGGCTTTGGAGGCTTCGGTAGTTTTGGAGGCTTTGGAGGCTTCCGACGCCCTTACTATGGATGAAAAACTGCTTCCTCGCTCGACACTCTTTCTTGACTATGACTGACGCTCATAAAATGTAATTTTGTTAATGCAATAAAGCAATTATTATGTTTTAAATATTTCTTTCTATTATCCAAAGCGAAATTTGGCCAACTTTCAACATGAAAATATTTCCAAACACATAATTAACTTTAGAAAATTCGTTCTTAGTAAAATAATTACACATAACAACACAAGAAAATTGACGAGTAATCTTTCATTGCCTTTGTGAAATTCTAAACCCTAATGACAATATAATTTAAAAAATAATTATGATAGCAACTAAGGTAACTATAAGCTCATATTTAGACTTAACAATGAGTCCTGGACACATAAGGGTTTTGTGTCACCTTAACACTGTTCTCTTATTTAAGTGACACAGTCGTCTAACAATATATTCGACCAATGGCGGCTTCAAATTTTTCACTATAATTACCTATTACTTGGTAAATGTTCGTGAAGGAAGTGATAATGTGGGTGATCTCTGTTCAATATTATGTAGACCTTCCCGAACTGGTTTCCATGAGATAACTTCAGAAAGCCTCTTCTGATCGGCTTCAGAATCTCAGCAATGGTGTATCATACGTAGAAGGTTGGTGTTAATGGAGAGTGTTGATACTATTTTCTCGCTTTTAGTCTCAATATGGTATAGTAATATTTTCATGACTTAAGAGGATTAAGTTTTTTAAAAAGGGGGAGGGGGCTGCCTTGATGCTAGTCAGAGGCTCTTGATGCAAGGAACTCGACTTATCCTCTCTTTCTTGGATCAAATATGAATCCAAAGCGAAATTTGGCCAACTTTCAACATGAAAATATTTCCAAACACATAATTAACTTTAGAAAATTCGTTCTTAGTAAAATAATTACACATAACAACACAAGAAAATTGACGAGTAATCTTTCATTGCCTTTGTGAAATTCTAAACCCTAATGACAATATAATTTAAAAAATAATTATGATAGCAACTAAGGTATCTATAAGCTCATATTTAGACTTAACAATGAGTCCTGGACACATAAGGGTTTTGTGTCACCTTAACACTGTTCTCTTATTGAAGTGACACAGTCGTCTAACAATATATTCGACCAATGGCGGCTTCAAATTTTTCACTATAATTAACTATTACTTGGTAAATGTTCGTGAAGGAAGTGATAATGTGGGTGATCTCTGTTCAATATTATGTAGACCTTCCCGAACTGGTTTCCATGAGATAACTTCAGAAAGCCTCTTCTGATCGGCTTCAGAATCTCAGCAATGGTGTATCATACGTAGAAGGTTGGTGTTAATGGAGAGTGTTGATGCTATTTTCTCGCTTTTAGTCTCAATATAGAATAGTAATATTTTCATGACTTAAGTGGATTAAGTTTTTTGAAAAGGGGGAGGGGGCTGCCTTGATGCTAGTCACAGGCTCTTGATGCAAGGAAGTCGACTTATCCTCTCTTTCTTGGATCAAATATGAATGCCTCTCATTCCACAAACACTACGTGTCCTCTACGGGTTTAGCGCTTTGTCTTAATTAGAATAAAACAATTGTGATCGTTATCAATCTCTAATGGCGGATGAATAAAATGAATGTATCGTTATTTGGGTATTTGTTGTTTAGGTATAAATTTTGTTGGATTCTGTGCAGTAATTATTAATGTATTTTCCTCAACGGAAACTTTCTCCTCATTTTTAATTGTGTGTGTTGTAATGTGTCAGTTTTATTAATGAAACTGGTTTCTGTTAAGTAACTGGAGAATATTTATCCTGATCTATTGATCATAAATAAATATCATTGTTTGACTTTGTTGGGCTAACTTAGGTTAAAGATATATAATAGGCTGTTTTCTGCCTGTTCAGTCTGTGTACTCTCAAGACCATTGTGCGTTACTTAGTGAAAACTAAAGTCCTGTCAAACCTAGTCAATCGTACTTAGAGTAAAGTTTGGATTGGTTCTGAATTGTGTAGGTCCCATATTGTTTTTAGAGACAGGGAAAGAAAACGAACTGGGAAAATTAAAATAATGCGATCATTTTTCATCCCTTCAGTGCTGATAACCTGATGATGCAATGTATGAGCAGCTTCAGGCTTAATGTGCTGGATTATTTTAGGACAATTGTTTCATCAGTTTAGCTTCAAAGTTACTTAGTCTTAGTAGAAGTACTGATTTGGATATCGACTATGTATGTACTAATTTGCCATTTTTAGTGAAGAAACTAGAATATTAGTTGTAATGTGAAGTTTTGTGAACACTTGTAATGATTATCTTTAAATCTTCAGCGCTAATATTTACCTGCATTACTAATGCCGTAATTTGCACTGTTGCAGTAGCGTGCAAATACAAGGGACTAGGGTTATTTAACGAGCGTAATGTTTCTGGTTAGCACCTGGAGTATACCTAGGGAGGGGGTTCGGGGATCAACACCCCCGCGGCCCGGTCTGTGACCAGGCTTCTCGGTGGATCTGCCCCTGATCAACCAGGATATTGCTGTTGTCTGCACGCAAACCGACGTACGAACCACAGCCCGGCTAATCAGGTAATTACTTTTCTTGCCTGTTCAGTGCCTTGCAGTCCAAACATTTTGAAATATAGTTGTTGTTATTTGTTGGGTTTATCAGGGCCACTGACAATTTACGAGCCCGACTTGCCGATGTTAGGGGAAGATTTGTTGCCCAAACCTGGGCGATGAAAGAAAAAGAATGACAGGTCATTTGTAAATAGAAACAGAAGCTTGAAGTTTCCAATTACATCCGATGGACCCTCTTGCCAAGCCCCAACAAAGCAAGACGCCCACACTCCATACCTGAGTTCAGTAACCGGCTTCCCACCAAAAACCGTTAGAGAATTACCTGCAGAACGGAAAAATTGATCAGGCTGAAAGTAAGCTGGTGACCAGATGTTCCTGAAAAGCGCCCGGCAGGCAAATAGACAAGGACAAGCGTTCCAGAGAGAACGGGGGAAATTTATCACCACGGTGCTTCATGGCCTGGTGGCTAAAGCTCTCGCTTCGCACGGCGAGGGTCCGGGTTCGATTCCCGGCGAGGGTAGAAACATTGGGTGTCTCAGTAGTAGTAACCAGTTACCAGTAACCAGTTACCAGTAACCTGTCCGTTGACTCAACGACCAACCGTCTTGAGTCACGGTCTGTGCTGAGCTGACACTATTTTCAAAAGACCCACTACGGGGTACTGGCCAGCCGGCTAGGCAGTTTTACGAGTGTAACCAAGGAGACAGGTAACGGCTGCGGGTTCTCTCCACATATCTACGATTATACGTAATAACAGCCTACGTGAGTATTTCTACCCTAATCCACGTATCGAACTCCCACATGATAAATGGTGTACAGCGGTGGGAGCGTGGATTTACGTTTTTAAGGGTAATTCAAGGCGTTTGAAGACTGTTGTGAGTAGCCGGCAGGGTCAAAGGTGAGTCTCCAGCCACCAGCTCTACCCTCGCGCACCACCAGCCAGCAGTCGCCTACTCCCCTCAAACCTATTGCTTGCCTGCAAGCCTGTTGCAGCCGTTTCAAGCTTCCTGGCTTAGTTCGTGTGCTAATTGCTTCAATCTCCGAGGGGTTGACCCGGATTTTGCAATTAAGCCAGTCAGTAAGCCAGACTGTGGAAGTGAACGCCAGTCAGCCTATCATCCAGCCTGTCTCCTGTCATCCAACTGCTCCTCCGTGCTTTGTGCATCGTTACACGTCTTCCAGTCATCCATTCTCGTGGGGTAAGCCAGTCAGCCAACCCAGCTTCTAACCCAGCTGAGAGAGAGAAGTAAGCCACGCAGTAAGAAGTAAGCCAAGCTCCTCTGAGGTATTGTTTATATCGCTTTGTGCTCCCTGTTGGATGCTAAGAGTGGTTTTTACCATTCCTGTGGCATAGAGTGGGTTTTTCAAGCCACCTTCGTGGGTGAGTGGGGTGCGCGGCAGACCCCCAGCGTCCCCCCCACCTCTCTCTCCCACTACCCAGGGTGCGTGGCAGAAGCATCCACCCACCACCACCACCAGCCATCCACTCATCTACCTGTGGTTGTTTGCACCCTTGTATCGGGTCCTAGTACTGTTTTGGCTCACATAATTGGTCAAGAGATTGTAGCTGGTGCCAACGAGATAAAGCCAGTTATGTGAGTTCGCCTAGAACGCACATTTCTTCACGACAACAGTGAATGTCGGAGGCGTCATCACCGCGCGGGACACCATACACCCGCCCCCACCAGTACTCACCCTCCGTCTCCTACTCCCGACTTCAGTGATAATTTTCTTGAGATATTTTTCTTGCATTTAAAGACATTTGCGTGTGTGAGACATTTATAGTAAATTGTTTGTGTACTCTAAACCTTGTGTTTTCAGTTTTTCTTTGACTCGTTAATTTTTCCAATATTTTTCAGTGTTTTCACTCATCTTATATTTTTATTCTGTGTTTTTTCTTATGCTACTCCTGTCTCTAGTAAGTATTATTGTGTAGTGTACCAGTCAGTCACCCTGTGTGAAGTGATTCATTTTTTTTTATTGTATTCTTTCAGCATACCAAATTATCCATTTATTTCTATGTGTGTCTCTTTTTTTTTCGTATGCCAACAGTGTCTCATTCCTTTAATTTTTTCGCAGACTGTGTACCATTATTTTTGCCAGCATATTTTTGTCGTATCAGTCACAGCAAGATTTTGTTGTATCAGTCACAGCAGGAATTTGTTGTAAGAATAAATTAATACTGTTGGGTGCTCCGTCACTGTAAGTGTTATATTCCCTGTTTTGTTCCTGTGCTTTATTTTTTATAATTCTTGAACAAATTCACTCTTGATGCAATTTCAATTACTTTTAACGTAAAGTGTTTTCTTACTCTGTTTGAGTAAATTGTTTTGTCTACTTTACAATTAAGAGTTAAAGTGTTCAATCAGTTTATTTTTTTTTTTTTTTTTTTGGTCTTCATATTTTAATCCATTATTTTACCTGAGTTTTCCCAGTGACACTTTATTACTGCAGTGATTGTTTCTACACCTTATTTTGTTGCACTTGTTCTGAAGTGAATTATTTTGTTGAACTGTTCTGCAGTGAATTATTTTCTTTTATTGCTATTTTTATGATTTATAATTTAATTTTGTCTATGCATTCTTAGAAAATACTTAAATTTCCCAGTTAACAATTTAATAATTTTATTTTACACTTTCACATTGATTTAAATAATTTAATTAATTAATTTTTTATTAGCAAGAGTAAAGACAGCTCATTTTGAATTTAATTCAGTCTCCAGTAATATTTTTACTTGTATATTTCAATGTAAATTTTTTTTTTCTTGGTCAATAGTCCTTTAAATTGAGTTTTCCTTCCTCTTGCAGTGTATAGACATTATTAATTCTGCTGAATTAGTTGTATATCTTTTCATTTCAATTCTAGAATTTTATATCATTTTTATTGTTCATTATTTTTGCTTTATTTGTTCTCGTGTTACTTTGCCATTATGTCTCACATACCGTCAAGTGATACTTTAGTGAATGTCGACACTCAGACCTCTCAGGCTATTGCTGCTCCTGTCATCAGTCCTTACATTCCCTTACTGACTGACAGACAATACCTAGCCCTCGAGCAATGTGTTTGTTCTCACAGCTTGTATCTGAGATTTGTTAAAGTGCTGCGAAATGTGAAGTTCAGATTAAGTTCCTATAGATCCGTGAATTACTTATTAACGTAGCCGAGCGGTCAGGCACTAGTAATACTGTCACTCCTGTCTGGACTCCAGCCACAATATCATGCACGCACGATAGTGCTCTACTATCCTTGCGATGGCGACTTGTTCAAGTATTCGTTCCTTCCCAGGGGACGCTTTGAGAAGAACTTTACTTGCAACGAGTTATGCCATCTCTTGCTGATGCCACAAGCCGTGCAGAAAGACGTTTCTGTGGCTAGTGTGCTCACTTGAGTGTTGTTGTTGTCCCTTGTGTTTCAGATTGTGATCCCATCCTAGTTGACAGTAATCAGTGCATTGTAAGAAGTTATTTCTCGAGTAACTTCCACGTTGTTAAAGTTTGTAAGTGTAGTTTCTTTATAGTTGATACCTCGTGTCACTGTGTGCGACTCAGTATATCAGCATTGTTCACCGTGTTCATTTCTTTTCTCCTGTGCTTGCAGTTTGAGATAGTAGATTCGTTCTCCCTTGCTCATATTGCGTGTTATAGCGTTAATTTTTCAACCGGGGGAGTCATCCACTCCACCGAGTTTGTTCATTCCTCCAGTAAGAAAGAACCGATCCCTTGTGTTCTGGTGATTCGATTCCTGCTCCAGGAAGATCTTATTCTGACTGTGAAGCCATCAGCTCCCATCAGTGACTTTCTCATGAACCAAGAATTACTGTATCGAACAGCCGAGTTGGGTACTCCTAGCAGAAGAGTATACCAGTTAGTAATTCCACAGTCACTAGTGAATGTAGCCTTACAGCTAGTTCACGATGTACCAGGTGTTGCACACCCTGGTATGGATCGTTCAGTAAAACAAGCCAGATTGAAATACTTTTGGCCTCGTATGGCAACTGATATTTCTGAGTATGTTAAGAAATGTAGTGTCTGCATGCAACATAAAGGCAATGCTAATGGTCCTAATCCAATCCAAGTGTATCCGACTACTAGCGAACCTTGGGAAAGAGTTGCGCTAGATTTGTTAACTAATTTCCGATGTTCCCTCCAAGGTAACAAACATCTGTGTGTTATGGTAGACCATTTCACCAGATATTGCGAGTTAGTTCCTATTGCAGATAAGACTGCCGAGACAGTAGCTAAAGCGTTTAAAGAACGCATTATCTGCAGGCATACCACCCCTAAGTCCCTAGTAACAGATAATGGAGGTGAATTCTGTAATGAAATTCTTGAAAATTTGTGTACCTTGTACAAGATCTCTAAATCCACCATTGTTCCTCATCATCCTGCCAGCAATGGGTTAGCGGAACGAACCAATAAGAAAGTACTTGATGTATTGAGAGCCACTATCAATCCCAATAGTGAAATTTGGGATGAAGTTATACCTGATGTGCAGTGTGCTATAAATTCTGCTTATAATGTTTCTATAGGTGACACTCCACATTATGCATTGTATGGTGTAGATAAACGTTTGCCTTATGAGTTGTTATATTCTAATCCGAAACCAAATTACAACCCTGATGATTTCGTAGCAACTCGTACCAGCTTAGCTCAAAGTGTTTTTAGAAGAATCCGTGAAACACTTCATAAATCAACAGCTGAATTTACAAGAGTCGCAAATACTCGAGTAAAGCCATCCAAAATCAAAGTAGGTTCGAGAGTTATGCTGACTAATTTTAACAAAACGTCTGCAATGCCAAAGCTTGATCAAAAGTTTGTTGGTCCTTATCGCGTAGTTGAACATATCACTGGTAATAAGTATAAGGTTAGAGAGATTAGTACTGGTCAGTATAAAGAATCGCATTTGGATCATATGAAGTTAGTATGTGATGATAATGATGTTCCAACCCAGACTAATGTGACAGACTCTGACAATCCTCCTGATCCTGTACTCTCTTCCTCTGATACTCAGTCAGATGATCAACCTGAATGTCGTTATTCCCTACGTACACGACAGGTATTGAGAAATCCTCAAGTATCATTTGTAACTTCCAATTCAGATTTGCCTCAAATACAGCATGAGTTAGCCAATGCTACAGAGTTTGATCCCCCTAGAGATGACACCCATTCTGCATATGCCAATCTTACCCTAGCAGAGTTGGGGTTAAATGTAAATAACCTGTATAGATGAATAGTTACAGTATCAACTTATCAGTATTCAAGAATTTTTTTTTTGTGTTCATGTTCTCTCCGCATTCTGAGAGTTAACAGTCTAGATTTGCGTGCACCGAATCTGTCTTTCTGTTAAACACTCTTTCTTTGTATATATTCCTTCCTCAGAATCCGTAGATCACATGAATACAGATCGATCGATCAAAATTTTTGTTTTTATCACTTGTAATCTCAATGTTGAGTTCGTTGTTCATTTGTTGAGTTTTAAGTTGTACTATAGTATACCTTGTATTGCATTACAGTTTCAGTTACGTAAGCTTTCATTCCAATGTTCTACTTATGTATCTATAATGTTTCATGTTGTGTACTTTGTAGGTAGTAGGTTGGTAGACAGCAACCACCCAGGGAAGTACTACCGTCCTGCCAGATGACTGTGAAACAAAAACCTGTAACTGTTTTGCATGATGGTAGGATTGCTGGTTTCTTTTTCTGTCTCATAAACACGCTAAGATAACAGGGATATCTTGCTACTCCTACTTACACTTTGGTCACACTTCACAGACACGCACATGCATATATATATATACATACATCTAGGTTTTTCTCCTTTTTCTAAATAGCTCTTGTTCTTTTTTATTTCTTCTATTGTCCATGGGGAAGTGGAAAAGAATCTTTCCTCCGTAAGCCATGCGTGTCGTATGAGGCGACTAAAATGCCGGGAGCAATGGGCTAGTAACCCCTTCTCCTGTATACAATTACTAAAAAAAGAGAAGAAGAAAAACTTTATAAAACTGTGTTGCTTAAATGTGCGTGGATGTAGTGCGGATGACAAGAAACAGATGATTGCTGATGTTATGAATGAAAAGAAGTTGGATGTCCTGGCCCTAAGCGAAACAAAGCTGAAGGGGGTAGGAGAGTTTCAGTGGGGGGAAATAAATGGGATTAAATCTGGAGTATCTGAGAGAGTTAGAGCAAAGGAAGGGGTAGCAGTAATGTTAAATGATCAGTTATGGAAGGAGAAAAGAGAATATGAATGTGTAAATTCAAGAATTATGTGGATTAAAGTAAAGGTTGGATGCGAGAAGTGGGTCATAATAAGCGTGTATGCACCTGGAGAAGAGAGGAATGCAGAGGAGAGAGAGAGATTTTGGGAGATGTTAAGTGAATGTATAGGAGCCTTTGAACCAAGTGAGAGAGTAATTGTGGTAGGGGACTTGAATGCTAAAGTAGGAGAAACTTTTAGAGAGGGTGTGGTAGGTAAGTTTGGGGTGCCAGGTGTAAATGATAATGGGAGCCCTTTGATTGAACTTTGTATAGAAAGGGGTTTAGTTGTAGGTAATACATATTTTAAGAAAAAGAGGATAAATAAGTATACACGATATGATGTAGGGCGAAATGACAGTAGTTTGTTGGATTATGTATTGGTAGATAAAAGACTGTTGAGTAGACTTCAGGATGTACATGTTTATAGAGGGGCCACAGATATATCAGATCACTTTCTAGTTGTAGCTACACTGAGAGTAAAAGGTAGATGGGATACAAGGAGAATAGAAGCATCAGGGAAGAGAGAGGTGAAGGTTTATAAACTAAAAGAGGAGGCAGTTAGGGTAAGATATAAACAGCTATTGGAGGATAGATGGGCTAATGAGAGCATAGGCAATGGGGTCGAAGAGGTATGGGGTAGGTTTAAAAATGTAGTGTTAGAGTGTTCAGCAGAAGTTTGTGGTTACAGGAAAGTGGGTGCAGGAGGGAAGAGGAGCGATTGGTGGAATGATGATGTAAAGAGAGTAGTAAGGGAGAAAAAGTTAGCATATGAGAAGTTTTTACAAAGTAGAAGTGATGCAAGGAGGGAAGAGTATATGGAGAAAAAGAGAGAAGTTAAGAGAGTGGTGAAGCAATGTAAAAAGAGAGCAAATGAGAGAGTGGGTGAGATGTTATCAACAAATTTTGTTGAAAATAAGAAAAAGTTTTGGAGTGAGATTAACAAGTTAAGAAAGCCTAGAGAACAAATGGATTTGTCAGTTAAAAATAGGAGAGGAGAGTTATTAAATGGAGAGTTAGAGGTATTGGGAAGATGGAAGGAATATTTTGAGGAATTGTTAAATGTTGATGAAGATAGGGAAGCTGTGATTTCGTGTATAGGGCAAGGAGGAATAACATCTTGTAGGAGTGAGGAAGAGCCAGTTGTGAGTGTGGGGGAAGTTCGTGAGGCAGTAGGTAAAATGAAAGGGGGTAAGGCAGCCGGGATTGATGGGATAAAGATAGAAATGTTAAAAGCAGGTGGGGATATAGTTTTGGAGTGGTTGGTGCAATTATTTAATAAATGTATGGAAGAGGGTAAGGTACCTAGGGATTGGCAGAGAGCATGCATAGTTCCTTTGTATAAAGGCAAAGGGGATAAAAGAGAGTGCAAAAATTATAGGGGGATAAGTCTGTTGAGTGTACCTGGTAAAGTGTATGGTAGAGTTATAATTGAAAGAATTAAGAGTAAGACGGAGAATAGGATAGCAGATGAACAAGGAGGCTTTAGGAAAGGTAGGGGGTGTGTGGACCAGGTGTTTACAGTGAAACATATAAGTGAACAGTATTTAGATAAGGCTAAAGAGGTCTTTGTGGCATTTATGGATTTGGAAAAGGCGTATGACAGGGTGGATAGGGGGGCAATGTGGCAGATGTTGCAAGTGTATGGTGTAGGAGGTAGGTTACTGAAAGCAGTGAAGAGTTTTTACGAGGATAGTGAGGCTCAAGTTAGAGTATGTAGGAAAGAGGGAAATTTTTTCCCAGTAAAAGTAGGCCTTAGACAAGGATGTGTGATGTCACCTTGGTTGTTTAATATATTTATAGATGGGGTTGTAAGAGAAGTAAATGCGAGGGTCTTGGCAAGAGGCGTGGAGTTAAAAGATAAAGAATCACACACAAAGTGGGAGTTGTCACAGCTGCTCTTTGCTGATGACACTGTGCTCTTGGGAGATTCTGAAGAGAAGTTGCAGAGATTGGTGGATGAATTTGGTAGGGTGTGCAAAAGAAGAAAATTAAAGGTGAATACAGGAAAGAGTAAGGTTATGAGGATAACAAAAAGATTAGGTGATGAAAGATTGAATATCAGATTGGAGGGAGAGAGTATGGAGGAGGTGAACGTATTCAGATATTTGGGAGTGGACGTGTCAGCGGATGGGTCTATGAAAGATGAGGTGAATCATAGAATTGATGAGGGAAAAAGAGTGAGTGGTGCACTTAGGAGTCTGTGGAGACAAAGAACTTTGTCCTTGGAGGCAAAGAGGGGAATGTATGAGAGTATAGTTTTACCAACGCTCTTATATGGGTGTGAAGCGTGGGTGATGAATGTTGCAGCGAGGAGAAGGCTGGAGGCAGTGGAGATGTCATGTCTGAGGGCAATGTGTGGTGTGAATATAATGCAGAGAATTCGTAGTTTGGAAGCTAGGAGGAGGTGCAGGATTACCAAAACTGTTGTCCAGAGGGCTGAGGAAGGGTTGTTGAGGTGGTTCGGACATGTAGAGAGAATGGAGCGAAACAGAATGACTTCAAGAGTGTATCAGTCTGTAGTGGAAGGAAGGCGGGGTAGGGGTCGGCCTAGGAAGGGTTGGAGGGAGGGGGTAAAGGAGGTTTTGTGTGTGAGGGGCTTGGACTTCCAGCAGGCATGCGTGAGCGTGTTTGATAGGAGTGAATGGAGACAAATGGTTTTTAATACTTGACGTGCTGTTGGAGTGTGAGCAAAGTAACATTTATGAAGGGATTCAGGGAAACCGGCAGGCCGGACTTGAGTCCTGGAGACGGGAAGTACAGTGCCTGCACTCTGAAGGAGGGGTGTTAATGTTGCAGTTTAAAAACTGTAGTGTAAAGCACCCTTCTGGCAAGACAGTGATGGAGTGAATGATGGTGAAAGTTTTTCTTTTTCGGGCCACCCTGCCTTGGTGGGAATCGGCCGGTGTGATAATAAAAAATAAATACTTTGACATTGTATAGAATCAGCCCAAGCCGTATACCTGCCATCTCTAGTTTGTATTAGTTGTATGTCGGGACGACATACGTTAGCGTCGCCGAGCTCTCAGTAGTAGTAACCAGTTACCAGTAACCAGTTACCAGTAACCTGTCCGTTGACTCAACGACCAACCGTCTTGAGTCACGGTCTGTGCTGAGCTGACACTATTTTCAAAAGACCCACTACGGGGTACTGGCCAGCCGGCTAGGCAGTTTTACGAGTGTAACCAAGGAGACAGGTAACGGCTGCGGGTTCTCTCCACATATCTACGATTATACGTAATAACAGCCTACGTGAGTATTTCTACCCTAATCCACGTATCGAACTCCCACATGATAGGTGTGTTTCCATACACAGGTTGTCTATGTTCACCCATCAGTAAAACAGGTACCTGGGAGTTAGTCGACTGGTGTGGGTCGCATCCTGGGACAAAACTGACTTAATTTGCTCGAAATGCTCAGCATAACAAGAGACTTTCTATATAGTAATGTGTCACTGATGTCAGCTATGGTCTGTATACCTTGTACATGTACTTGTAGTAAATAAAGATATTATTATTATTATTATTATTATTATTATTATTATTATTATTATTATTATTATTATTATTATACTCAGGCGAGAGAGAGACGTCCACACCAACAAATGCGGGCGCAGAAGTCCTTGAAATATAGTTACAAGTTGTTGATGCTGCTTCTTCTCTCATGTTTTTTTTTTTTTCCTAAATTAAGAAGATAAGTGTTTACTCTTCACTGATCAGATGAAAATATTCTCGAGTTAATACATGGAAGCCTCTAGGAGGATTTTTTTTTTTCAGTGAACTAAGGTATCCCATATTGAGGGATATCTAATAAACTCCATAAAGTAAATTTTTTGACTCTCTTATAAGTTCCAGTGTCGTTCACTACAGCTATCTCTTTTTTTTTTTTTTTTTTTTTTTTTTTTTTTTTTTTTTTTTTTTTTTTTTTTTTACACAGGGTTTGACAAGGTTAAGGATCCCTAGCTTTATTGACAGCTATATTACAGGTTAAGGATTCCTAACTTTATTGGCAAGCTAAGAGCTGTTACCTACATCAGCTCATTTGAAAGCATTTTTATTGTTATGAGACATACAAGTATGGGACAGGATGAAGTTGGAGCCATCTGTGGGCCAGCATTTTCATTTGATCAACTGACTTTATCTCGTTGACATCATTATGCTGTACGAATGTGTTCCATACTCGAGTCATCCTGGGTATGTATGATCTCAGATGGAGTGATGTTCTGGAGAAGGGTACAGCCAGAGTGAAGTTGCTGCTTTCTGCCCGTCTTGTGGCATAAAAGTTTGTTTCACGCTGTCCTCGAAGTGGATCCAAGTGTGGTATTTTGACAATATTGGCCTTGTACATAACAGTAACGCCACCCACATCCCTCCTATGTTGAAGGCTCTGCTGAAATGACAGATCTATCCAAGATGGGTCCAGGCGAGAGATGAGACGTCTTGCTCTGTTCTCTACTCTGTCAAGCAGTCGCAGATGAGAGGGGGGGCAGGCAAACCAAGAAAGTGGAGCATACTCAAGGTGTGAGCATACTTGTGCCTCATACAGGATCTTGCAACCCCTACTGTCAAGCAAATGCGAGATACGGAGAAGTGCTGTAAGCTTCCTGGCTGCCTTGTTTGCAAGATTTACAACATGGTTCTTCATGGTTAGTTTGGAGTCAAATTTCACCCCAAGGATATCAACTTCTTCTCCAGGTGCCAACATCATCCCATTCATCCTTACTACTGCACCAGCATAACCATCATGGTGCCTAGAGACGATCATCATTTGCATTTTCTCAGGTGCAAATGTTACTTGCCATCTATTTCCCCAAGCTGATATAGCTCTCAGCTGGTGATTGATGTAGCTTAGAGCAGCTGGCATTTCTTCTCTTGGATAAGTGAATGTCAGTGTACAGTCGTCTGCATATGCATGTGATTCTGGGATGAGATGAAGAAGGTCGTTGAAGTAGACATTCCATAACAGTGGACCCAGCACGCTTCCTTGTGGAACGCTTGCCCCAATAGGATGCCTTGCTGATTCCGTTCCATTGAGGACTACACTTAGAGATCTACCATGAAGGTGATCACTGAGGAGACATAGCGTAGAGCCTGCAATTCCCAGTGCTTGAAGTTTTGCTAAGAGGCCCTGGTGCCACACCCGGTCGAAAGCGCCAGCAATGTCCAGTGCTACCACACAGCTGACTTTGGATTCATCCAGTGACTGGTGCCACTTAGTGGAGAGGTTTAACAACAGATCAGCAGCAGAGTAACCTTTCCTGAAGCCATATTGACGATCACAAAGTAGTGAGTGGTAGTCAAAAAAATCTGTCATTTGTCTTGAGATTATTGTCTCAAGGATCTTACCGGTGATTGACAGGAGTGACACTGGTCTGTAGTGCTGATTTCTGCTCTGCTCTTCTTTTTGTGAACAGGGACTACATTTGCCTCTTTCCATGGAGAGGGCCATTTACACTGTACTAGGCAGTGCTGAAAGATGCGAGTTAGAGGTGCTGCTAGCTGGTCTGCACATCTTCTCAACAATCTTGAGCTCAACTTGTCTGGGCCCACAGCCTTTTCTTGGTCAAGTGATTTAAGAAGGAAATGCACCTCCTCCTGCCTTATTGTCACCACTGACAGTTTTGACACAGTTCTTGCAGCTAGCCAAGGAGGGTCCCTTGCTGGATCAGGAACTTGCATTTTGGTAGCAAAGTGTTCAGCAAAGATGTCCGCCTTCTCTTGACTACTAGTAGAGGTGGTCCCATCCTGTCGATTTAGAGGTGAAATAAGTTCATCAGGCAGATAACCTTGTCTGTCCTTGACCAGGGACCACCAGGTTTTGGAGCCTACCCTACCTGATGCTAACTTTCTTTTAGTGTCCACCTCCCATTTAGCAATGGCCCACTTTTGAACATCACCCATATGCCTACAGGCTTGCATGTGCAAGTTCCTGTTATAGGTGGTAGGATGTCTCTTATACCTTCGCCATGCTTTGTACTTAGCAGTAGCAGCCTCTCTACAACGAAAGCCAAACCAAGGCTGATCTGTAGGCTTTGTCACATATTGCCGGTGAGGAATGTGTTCTTGTTGCAGATTAAGGATGTGTCCAGTGAAGGCTTTCACTTGGTTGTCAACATCCCCCTGGAGAAGAGCATTCCAGTCGGTGGTGGCGAGCTCAGAGCAAAGGGCTGGCCAATTACCTCTTTCCCATAGCCAGGTTGTGAGTGTGGACTCCTCACCTCGTTCTGTTGGGATCTTAAGTGTGGTAAAAACAGCCTTGTGGTCAGACGATCCAACGTAGCTGAGGGGTTGACAAGTGACTATGCCTTCTGCCAGATCACTCACTACTGGGTCAAGGGAGGAGCCAGAGATATGAGTAGGGAAATCACAAAGTTTCTCATGTCAAACACTGCAAGAAGGTCATCAAAGTCCCTCTGTATAAGGTGCTGGTTGAGGTCACCAACAATTATAATATGTTGACAGTTGTGTTGTAGCAGAAGGGAGTCAATATTTTCCATTAGGAAGTTGATAGGGTCTGCGTGTTGCCACTGAGGTCTGTACATTGCACATGCTAGTACAGAGGTACTAGTGTTTATACAGAGCTTGAAGAACATCATTTCAAGATGTGTAGGGGTGGCAACGTCTATGTGCTGGGCATGAACACTTTTAGAGAAGCACACAGCAACACCACCTCCTTGCCCTTGCCTGTCTCTTCTCATCCATGAGGTGTAGCCAGCAATTCTTGCAAAATTTTCTGGAGTCCTGTCATCCAAAAATGTTTCAACAACAGCTATCATGTCGGGACGTCGAGTGTTCGCAAAACTATGTGTGAGCTCTCCAACATTAGTAATGAAACCTCTAATGTTGGCCGACAGGATGCTGATAGACTGGCTCCTCATGATGAAGTGGTCAGCTTGAGGTGGTGGGTGTGTAGGGAATGTAAGGTGCCTGCCCTTGAGAGAGGTAGGGTACTGAGGCAGCTGCAGGGATGTAGGTCTGTGGTCATGTATAAGGCCCAATCCCACCTGCTGGGCTGGGATAGGAGTAGCTAAGTGGGTGACGTGTGAGAGTGTTTAGCAATTCAGAGATCCTGCTGGTTTGTTCTGAGAACAGGTCTCTAAACAGGTGGCCCTGTCTGTCAAGTTCCTTTTTCTTCCGACACTGGTCCTCCTTATGTCCTTTCTTGTAGCAGTAATTACACCTGGTATCTCGCAGGCAGTTGTTGGCAGAGTGCCCCTTCCGGTGACAGCGAGAGCACAGCCTAGGTGCCTGGGAGGGTGGACTAGGATTTGTTGCACCTCCTGTGTTTCGCAGATTTGTCCTCAGATTCTGCAGCTGGAACTGTGTTAGTGGAGGGTGAGACGGCTGTAGATGTCTTCCTCCTCCACGTCCTCCTCCACGTCTCTCTCTCTCTCTCTCTCTCTCTCTCTCTCTCTCTCTTTACGATATTTACCACGCAAAATGCCTCCCACCCTTCTCCCAGCACTCTAGTTTAATCATACCTCACCTAACACCACATTAAACGATGAGGGGTGGGATTTTTACATTTCAGATGATCATCTGAACTATGGTGGCAGCACATTTCTGGGAAAACAGTCATTAAATAAGTGACGACGAGAGTGTTTCTTTTCTTGTAATAACACCTAAAAAGAATACAGATTTTGCATTCAAAAACATCGTCACTGGAATTTGAAGGTCATTTTCTTAATCTCTTGCAATAAAGATAACTTACGACAATGAGCCTGGCCTTTTAATCATAACTAATTCTCTCTCATCGGAGAAGCCAGGTATGAATATAAACAAATCAGGAAGAGATGCATTAATGTATAATTATTATATATTTCTTCAGACAATGAATTACTCCTCCATGATGAAGTTGATAAATTAGGCAAACAAAATACTTTGAAGGAAAAAGTAGAGGATAGTATTGCGTCAAGTATTAAAAATATTAAGACAGTTACAGTAAATAATTAATCTGACTCACGAAACCGTAATGACACGATTGCACACAAACCATACCACGGCCGGGGATAGAGCCCGCGATTAGAGAGTGGCTAGTGCGTCGGTCTGAAGTTGTATGACCCTCTGATCGCGAGTTCTATCTCCGTCCGTGGTATGGTTTAATAATTAATCTGAATGTGATAGGAAGACTTTTAAAAAACTTGGTTAGATATATAATTCACAGAGATAACATGAACATAGGTAATCGCATTTACGGAGCTACTTGTAATACAGAGTGATAAATCTTGTAGCAAGCAGACCTAGGCTTAGTTTGATATATACTGCAGTTTGATATATACTGCAGTTTGATATATACTGGACACCCACGATTATCAAAGTAAATACGAAATATGTGTTGGCGACTTTATGGTTACTTCTTGAACGCTATGTGATTCAGTGTCCGCTTATTGAGGAATATAAAGATAGATAATAAACTGTGTGATATGTCAAGGTATCTTATTAATCAAATAAAGTTTCAGACGTTTTCAACTAATATACAATTTTCACGAAAATTTTTAGAAATATATCCATATGTACTCCTGTTAACTCCTTTTTTGTACCCTAGTTTCTAGGCCTTTGTGTATCCAAATGCTCATGCGTTACCCTCTACAAGATGGGTAATGTGTGCAAAAAAGACCAATAGCTTCTGCAGATAAGCATTCTCTGTTTTTTCTAATTTCCCCCCTCCCACCCTCATTACCTCCCCCTCACTCCGTCCCAGATTTCACCCCTCTCTCTTAATCCCTCCCTATCTCTGTACTTCCACATTTTCTCCATCACTACCTCCCTTCCTACCTCTTAGCCTTTCATTGCTCCCTTCTTCTTCATCCTTCCTTCTCGCCATCTCCTACTCTCTCTGTTCCATTCTATCCAATATAGCACGGTTTCTACTGCAGGGTATGATAGCCCAGAGCACAGGCCGGGTAATGTAGCCCGCAGTGTAGCACGGGGATGCCTCTGGAAATGATAGTGCGGCCAGAAGAATGAATTGTCAAACGTTTGTGGCTGCTGCTGCTCAGAAACCCAGGGAAAATCCTGAGACAAAAACAAGTGGTTGACCTTGCTGCATGCACTGGGCATCATAACTCTCTTCCGAGTTCACGTACTCTGTATTTCACTGAAGAACTTCAAACCAACCCTCACTTAAATAAAAGCCTCACATACCTTGCATGAGTATCTTCTTTCTACAAACTGCTACTACTTTGTCGATCCTCTCCAGCCTCTTGCTATGTAGCTTGACTCCAAACCTGGACAGAATATTGAAGAAGTGGCCTGACATTCACTTTTTAAGTTCTTCCTGATATTTTGCAGTGAAATTCCTAATTACGAAATCTAGATCACTGGTAACCTTGTTGTTCGAAGATATACATTGTTAACCATACATAATGCTGCTTATGATTGCTTCAAGAACCATTTTTTTAGTTATGTCTTATCTAGTGACATTTAAGATTATTATTTATTAGTCAGATTTAAGATTATTATATATTAGTAATATTTAAGATGTGTATATGCAAAATTTACTTTCGTCAACACTGAAACTTATCTACCATTTGTCCAACTACGGCGTCAACCAGACATTTCTCAATGATTATACAATCAGTTTTGAATAACGCGCTTTTAATGTGTTAAAACACAGAAAGAGAAACAGAGACAAGTATCAAACCTAGTGACAAGTGAGCCTAGTATCAATTTCATACCTACAGGCTCACATCAACCGAACAACCTCTGCAGCAATGCGCCTTTGACAAATCTGAGTACCTTTCAGGAATTTCACCAATGAGCTGTATCAATAGGTTATTATTATTATTATTATTATTATTATTATTATTATTATTATTATTATTATTATTATTATTATTATTATTATTATTATTATTATTATTATTATTATTATTATTATTATTATTATTATTATTATTATTATTATTATTATTATTATTATTATTATTATTATAGTGAGGCGTGTCTTAGCTTTTTTTTATTTTTTACAGCCATTGTGTTTAGGCTGCCCTAGTCAGGTCTTCTGAACTAAAGGAAATCAAACAAGGGCAGTTCTGGTCCATATTTCGTCTGCTACATGAGTGAAATAATGAAGACAGCTTTTGGGAGACGTACGATAAGGCTCTTGGAGCAAGGAGAGAGAGGAACTATTAGCCACTAGCGAAGAGTTGTGTCGAGGAGCTGTGAACTGACCCCTGGAACCAGAAATAGGTGAGTACAGTGTGTCGCGCAGTGAAGTCTAGGTAGGTCTAGCACAACCCAGGCGGTAGCACAGGGTTAGTACCATGACACGAAATATAAAACCCAACAGGGCTTACAGAGCTTTTCACTGCCTATATATATTTGTCAGGCCCGTCTTAGATTATCCAGAACCAACATGGTACCCACTACTCATTAAACAACATAAGACACTGGACAAAGTGCATAGACATACATCGAGACTAGTCCCAGGGTTAAGAGACAAGAGCCGAGACGATCAGCTAAAGGAAATAAAGTAGAGAATTTTACAGGAAAGAAGAACAAAAAAAAAATGATAACAGCATACAAGATACTCATTGGAATTTATAGGATAGAAAAGGTATGACTCTTTGAAAGGCGAAAAAAACGTAAACGGGATCACAATTGGAAGTTAAAGACACAGAAGTGCCAATGGCATATCAGGAAGAAATTATTCTGCTTTGAGGTGGTACAGGAAGTGGAATGACTTGAGGATGTGGAAGCAAACTCCATACATAGTTTTAGGAGCAAGTGCGACAGAGCCCACAAGGGAAGGGATGTGTAAATCTAGCAAGCAGCAACTTGAGAGGTGTAGCCTGGAGCTGAGATTCGACCCCCACTGTCTTCATGTGGGTTATTAATAATAACTTATTACTGAGCATATACAGATAAGTACTCAAACATGTGTACAAGCACATACATATAAACTGTGTTACTCACTACATGTCAAAAAATGGAATTCCCAGTAGTAGAACGAACAGAACAAAAAAGTGGGAGTCGTTCTTGGAAAAACTATGACTGGTAATACTTACCTGGTGGGTCTGGTGAGTGGTATATAAGGAGGCATCACCCTCAGCTTGACACAGTCGACCCAGAGATCCTCCACAACCATGAAGACTCTGGTTAGTTACATCTTGCTATTTTATACTAGTATTCTCAACAACTTTATATTTGTCGCCATATATTTTTACTCACATATATTATTTATCTAATTTCTCAAGCATATTAAGCATCTCTCTTCATAAGAATGAGGACGACCCATCAAATACCTCAGTATTTATGAAGGATACGTCAAGCACACTTAAATTTACAACTAACAATATATAGTTAATATTCTTAACAGATGTAAAAACTTACATTGTTAATGTATTGTGCTTATAAAAAACTATTTGTAAAGAACAATAACTTTACACAGTATTTAAAACAATGATCATCTTTGCACGACAGTAATTAAATAATATAAAATGTGTTGATCCACCAGGTCTTTGCTGCCGTCCTGGCTGCCTTCTGCTTGGTGGCAACAAGCGCTGCTCCTGCTCCAGATGCTGAGCCTGGTCACTTTGGTCATCGAGGATTTGGTGGAGGCTTCGGTGGCTTTGGAGGCTTCAGGGGAGGATATGGTGGCTTTCGATACCGAGGAAAGAGAAGCGCTGAAGCTGATCCAGAGGCTCTAGCTGAGCCTGAAGCTGATCCCGGTCACTTTGGTCATCGCGGATTTGGTGGAGGCTTCGGTGGCTTTGGAGGTTTCGGAGGCTTCAGAGGAGGATATGGTGGATTCGGGCACCGAGGAAAGAGAAGCGCTGAAGCTCTCGCTGAGCCTGAAGCAGATCCCGGTCACTTTGGTCATGGTGGCTTTGGAGGCTTCGGTAGTTTTGGAGGCTTTGGAGGCTTCCGACGCCCTTACTATGGATGAAAAACTGCTTCCTCGCTCGACACTCTTTCTTGACTATGACTGACGCTCATAAAATGTAATTTTGTTAATGCAATAAAGCAATTATTATGTTTTAAATATTTCTTTCTATTATCCAAAGCGAAATTTGGCCAACTTTCAACATGAAAATATTTCCAAACACATAATTAACTTTAGAAAATTCGTTCTTAGTAAAATAATTACACATAACAACACAAGAAAATTGACGAGTAATCTTTCATTGCCTTTGTGAAATTCTAAACCCTAATGACAATATAATTTAAAAAATAATTATGATAGCAACTAAGGTAACTATAAGCTCATATTTAGACTTAACAATGAGTCCTGGACACATAAGGGTTTTGTGTCACCTTAACACTGTTCTCTTATTTAAGTGACACAGTCGTCTAACAATATATTCGACCAATGGCGGCTTCAAATTTTTCACTATAATTACCTATTACTTGGTAAATGTTCGTGAAGGAAGTGATAATGTGGGTGATCTCTGTTCAATATTATGTAGACCTTCCCGAACTGGTTTCCATGAGATAACTTCAGAAAGCCTCTTCTGATCGGCTTCAGAATCTCAGCAATGGTGTATCATACGTAGAAGGTTGGTGTTAATGGAGAGTGTTGATGCTATTTTCTCGCTTTTAGTCTCAATATAGTATAGTAATATTTTCATGACTTAAGTGGATTAAGTTTTTTGAAAAGGGGGAGGGGGCTGCCTTGATGCTAGTCACAGGCTCTTGATGCAAGGAAGTCGACTTATCCTCTCTTTCTTGGATCAAATATGAATGCCTCTCATTCCACAAACACTACGTGTCCTCTACGGGTTTAGCGCTTTGTCTTAATTAGAATAAAACAATTGTGATCGTTATCAATCTCTAATGGCGGATGAATAAAATGAATGTATCGTTATTTGGGTATTTGTTGTTTAGGTATAAATTTTGTTGGATTCTGTGCAGTAATTATTAATGTATTTTCCTCAACGGAAACTTTCTCCTCATTTTTAATTGTGTGTGTTGTAATGTGTCAGTTTTATTAATGAAACTGGTTTCTGTTAAGTAACTGGAGAATATTTATCCTGATCTATTGATCATAAATAAATATCATTGTTTGACTTTGTTGGGCTAACTTAGGTTAAAGATATATAATAGGCTGTTTTCTGCCTGTTCAGTCTGTGTACTCTCAAGACCATTGTGCGTTACTTAGTGAAAACTAAAGTCCTGTCAAACCTAGTCAATCGTACTTAGAGTAAAGTTTGGATTGGTTCTGAATTGTGTAGGTCCCATATTGTTTTTAGAGACAGGGAAAGAAAACGAACTGGGAAAATTAAAATAATGCGATCATTTTTCATCCCTTCAGTGCTGATAACCTGATGATGCAATGTATGAGCAGCTTCAGGCTTAATGTGCTGGATTATTTTAGGACAATTGTTTCATCAGTTTAGCTTCAAAGTTACTTAGTCTTAGTAGAAGTACTGATTTGGATATCGACTATGTATGTACTAATTTGCCATTTTTAGTGAAGAAACTAGAATATTAGTTGTAATGTGAAGTTTTGTGAACACTTGTAATGATTATCTTTAAATCTTCAGCGCTAATATTTACCTGCATTACTAATGCCGTAATTTGCACTGTTGCAGTAGCGTGCAAATACAAGGGACTAGGGTTATTTAACGAGCGTAATGTTTCTGGTTAGCACCTGGAGTATACCTAGGGAGGGGGTTCGGGGATCAACACCCCCGCGGCCCGGTCTGTGACCAGGCTTCTCGGTGGATCTGCCCCTGATCAACCAGGATATTGCTGTTGTCTGCACGCAAACCGACGTACGAACCACAGCCCGGCTAATCAGGTAATTACTTTACTTGCCTGTTCAGTGCCTTGCAGTCCAAACATTTTGAAATATAGTTGTTGTTATTTGTTGGGTTTATCAGGGCCACTGACAATTTACGAGCCCGACTTGCCGATGTTAGGGGAAGATTTGTTGCCCAAACCTGGGCGATGAAAGAAAAAGAATGACAGGTCATTTGTAAATAGAAACAGAAGCTTGAAGTTTCCAATTACATCCGATGGACCCTCTTGCCAAGCCCCAACAAAGCAAGACGCCCACACTCCATACCTGAGTTCAGTAACCGGCTTCCCACCAAAAACCGTTAGAGAATTACCTGCAGAACGGAAAAATTGATCAGGCTGAAAGTAAGCTGGTGACCAGATGTTCCTGAAAAGCGCCCGGCAGGCAAATAGACAAGGACAAGCGTTCCAGAGAGAACGGGGGAAATTTATCACCACGGTGCTTCATGGCCTGGTGGCTAAAGCTCTCGCTTCGCACGGCGAGGGTCCGGGTTCGATTCCCGGCGAGGGTAGAAACATTGGGTGTGTTTCCATACACCGGTTGTCTATGTTCACCCATCAGTAAAACAGGTACCTGGGAGTTAGTCGACTGGTGTGGGTCGCATCCTGGGACAAAACTGACTTAATTTGCTCGAAATGCTCAGCATAACAAGAGACTTTCTATATAGTAATGTGTCACTGATGTCAGCTATGGTCTGTATACCTTGTACATGTACTTGTAGTAAATAAAGATATTATTATTATTATTATTATTATTATTATTATTATTATTATACTCAGGCGAGAGAGAGACGTCCACACCGACGAACGCTGGCGCAGAAGTCCTTGAAATATAGTTACAAGTTGTTGATGCTGCTTCTTCTCTCATGTTTTTTTTTTTTTTCCTAAATTAAGAAGATAAGTGTTTACTCTTCACTGATCAGATGAAAATATTCTCGAGTTAATACATGGAAGCCTCTAGGAGGATTTTTTTTTTTTCAGTGAACTAAGGTATCCCATATTGAGGGATATCTAATAAACTCCATAAAGTAAATTTTTTGACTCTCTTATAAGTTCCAGTGTCGTTCACTACAGCTATCTCTTTTTTTTTTTTTTTTTTTTTTTTTTTTTTTTTTTTACACAGGGTTTGACAAGGTTAAGGATCCCTAGCTTTATTGACAGCTATATTACAGGTTAAGGATTCCTAACTTTATTGGCAAGCTAAGAGCTGTTACCTACATCAGCTCATTTGAAAGCATTTTTATTGTTATGAGACATACAAGTATGGGACAGGATGAAGTTGGAGCCATCTGTGGGCCAGCATTTTCATTTGATCAACTGACGTTATCTCGTTGACATCATTATGCTGTACGAATGTGTTCCATACTCGAGTCATCCTGGGTATGTATGATCTCAGATGGAGTGATGTTCTGGAGAAGGGTACAGCCAGAGTGAAGTTGCTGCTTTCTGCCCGTCTTGTGGCATAAAAGTTTGTTTCACACTGTCCTCGAAGTGGATCCAAGTGTGGTATTTTGACAATATTGGCCTTGTACATAACAGTAAGGCCACCCACATCCCTCCTATGTTGAAGGCTCTGCTGAAATGACAGATCTATCCAAGATGGGTCCAGGCGAGAGATGAGACGTCTTGCTCTGTTCTCTACTCTGTCAAGCAGTCGCAGATGAGAGGGGGGGCAGGCAAACCAAGAAAGTGGAGCATACTCAAGGTGTGAGCATACTTGTGCCTCATACAGGATCTTGCAACCCCTACTGTCAAGCAGATGCGAGATACGGAGAAGTGCTGTAAGCTTCCTGGCTGCCTTGTTTGCAAGATTTACAACATGGTTCTTCATGGTTAGTTTGGAGTCAAATTTCACCCCAAGGATATCAACTTCTTCTCCAGGTGCCAACATCATCCCATTCATCCTTACTACTACACCAGCATAACCATCATGGTGCCTAGAGACGATCATCATTTGCATTTTCTCAGGTGCAAATGTTACTTGCCATCTATTTCCCCAAGCTGATATAGCTCTCAGCTGGTGATTGATGTAGCTTAGAGCAGCTGGCATTTCTTCTCTTGGATAAGTGAATGTCAGTGTACAGTCGTCTGCATATGCATGTGATTCTGGGATGAGATGAAGAAGGTCGTTGAAGTAGACATTCCATAACAGTGGACCCAGCACGCTTCCTTGTGGAACGCTTGCCCCAATAGGATGCCTTGCTGATTCCGTTCCATTGAGGACTACACTTAGAGATCTACCATGAAGGTGATCACTGAGGAGACATAGCGTAGAGCCTGCAATTCCCAGTGCTTGAAGTTTTGCTAAGAGGCCCTGGTGCCACACCCGGTCGAAAGCGCCAGCAATGTCCAGTGCTACCACACAGCTGACTTTGGATTCATCCAGTGACTGGTGCCACTTAGTGGAGAGGTTTAACAACAGATCAGCAGCAGAGTAACCTTTCCTGAAGCCATATTGACGATCACAAAGTAGTGAGTGGTAGTCAAAAAAATCTGTCATTTGTCTTGAGATTATTGTCTCAAGGATCTTACCGGTGATTGACAGGAGTGACACTGGTCTGTAGTGCTGATTTCTGCTCTGCTCTTCTTTTTGTGAACAGGGACTACATTTGCCTCTTTCCATGGAGAGGGCCATTTACACTGTACTAGGCAGTGCTGAAAGATGCGAGTTAGAGGTGCTGCTAGCTGGTCTGCACATCTTCTCAACAATCTTGAGCTCAACTTGTCTGGGCCCACAGCCTTTTCTTGGTCAAGTGATTTAAGAAGGAAATGCACCTCCTCCTGCCTTATTGTCACCACTGACAGTTTTGACACAGTTCTTGCAGCTAGCCAAGGAGGGTCCCTTGCTGGATCAGGAACTTGCATTTTGGTAGCAAAGTGTTCAGCAAAGATGTCCGCCTTCTCTTGACTACTAGTAGAGGTGGTCCCATCCTGTCGATTTAGAGGTGAAATAAGTTCATCAGGCAGATAACCTTGTCTGTCCTTGACCAGGGACCACCAGGTTTTGGAGCCTACCCTACCTGATGCTAACTTTCTTTTAGTGTCCACCTCCCATTTAGCAATGGCCCACTTTTGAACATCACCCATATGCCTACAGGCTTGCATGTGCAAGTTCCTGTTATAGGTGGTAGGATGTCTCTTATACCTTCGCCATGCTTTGTACTTAGCAGTAGCAGCCTCTCTACAACGAAAGCCAAACCAAGGCTGATCTGTAGGCTTTGTCACATATTGCCGGTGAGGAATGTGTTCTTGTTGCAGATTAAGGATGTGTCCAGTGAAGGCTTTCACTTGGTTGTCAACATCCCCCTGGAGAAGAGCATTCCAGTCGGTGGTGGCGAGCTCAGAGCAAAGGGCTGGCCAATTACCTCTTTCCCATAGCCAGGTTGTGAGTGTGGACTCCTCACCTCGTTCTGTTGGGATCTTAAGTGTGGTAAAAACAGCCTTGTGGTCAGACGATCCAACGTAGCTGAGGGGTTGACAAGTGACTATGCCTTCTGCCAGATCACTCACTACTGGGTCAAGGGAGGAGCCAGAGATATGAGTAGGGAAATCACAAAGTTTCTCATGTCAAACACTGCAAGAAGGTCATCAAAGTCCCTCTGTATAAGGTGCTGGTTGAGGTCACCAACAATTATAATATGTTGACAGTTGTGTTGTAGCAGAAGGGAGTCAATATTTTCCATTAGGAAGTTGATAGGGTCTGCGTGTTGCCACTGAGGTCTGTACATTGCACATGCTAGTACAGAGGTACTAGTGTTTATACAGAGCTTGAAGAACATCATTTCAAGATGTGTAGGGGTGGCAACGTCTATGTGCTGGGCATGAACACTTTTAGAGAAGCACACAGCAACACCACCTCCTTGCCCCTGCCTGTCTCTTCTCAACCATGAGGTGTAGCCAGCAATTCTTGCAAAATTTTCTGGAGTCCTGTCATCCAAAAATGTTTCAACAACAGCTATCATGTCGGGACGTCGAGTGTTCGCAAAACTATGTGTGAGCTCTCCAACATTAGTAATGAAACCTCTAATGTTGGCCGACAGGATGCTGATAGACTGGCTCCTCATGATGAAGTGGTCAGCTTGAGGTGGTGGGTGTGTAGGGAATGTAAGGTGCCTGCCCTTGAGAGAGGTAGGGTACTGAGGCAGCTGCAGGGATGTAGGTCTGTGGTCATGTATAAGGCCCAATCCCACCTGCTGGGCTGGGATAGGAGTAGCTAAGTGGGTGACGTGTGAGAGTGTTTAGCAATTCAGAGATCCTGCTGGTTTGTTCTGAGAACAGGTCTCTAAACAGGTGGCCCTGTCTGTCAAGTTCCTTTTTCTTCCGACACTGGTCCTCCTTATGTCCTTTCTTGTAGCAGTAATTACACCTGGTATCTCGCAGGCAGTTGTTGGCAGAGTGCCCCTTCCGGTGACAGCGAGAGCACAGCCTAGGTGCCTGGGAGGGTGGACTAGGATTTGTTGCACCTCCTGTGTTTCGCAGATTTGTCCTCAGATTCTGCAGCTGGAACTGTGTTAGTGGAGGGTGAGACGGCTGTAGATGTCTTCCTCCTCCACGTCCTCCTCCACGTCTCTCTCTCTCTCTCTCTCTCTCTCTCTCTCTCTCTCTCTCTCTCTCTCTCTCTCTCTCTCTCTTTACGATATTTACCACGCAAAATGCCTCCCACCCTTCTCCCAGCACTCTAGTTTAATCATACCTCACCTAACACCACATTAAACGATGAGGGGTGGGATTTTTACATTTCAGATGATCATCTGAACTATGGTGGCAGCACATTTCTGGGAAAACAGTCATTAAATAAGTGACGACGAGAGTGTTTCTTTTCTTGTAATAACACCTAAAAAGAATACAGATTTTGCATTCAAAAACATCGTCACTGGAATTTGAAGGTCATTTTCTTAATCTCTTGCAATAAAGATAACTTACGACAATGAGCCTGGCCTTTTAATCATAACTAATTCTCTCTCATCGGAGAAGCCAGGTATGAATATAAACAAATCAGGAAGAGATGCATTAATGTATAATTATTATATATTTCTTCAGACAATGAATTACTCCTCCATGATGAAGTTGATAAATTAGGCAAACAAAATACTTTGAAGGAAAAAGTAGAGGATAGTATTGCGTCAAGTATTAAAAATATTAAGACAGTTACAGTAAATAATTAATCTGACTCACGAAACCGTAATGACACGATTGCACACAAACCATACCACGGCCGGGGATAGAGCCCGCGATTAGAGAGTGGCTAGTGCGTCGGTCTGAAGTTGTATGACCCTCTGATCGCGAGTTCTATCTCCGTCCGTGGTATGGTTTAATAATTAATCTGAATGTGATAGGAAGACTTTTAAAAAACTTGGTTAGATATATAATTCACAGAGATAACATGAACATAGGTAATCGCATTTACGGAGCTACTTGTAATACAGAGTGATAAATCTTGTAGCAAGCAGACCTAGGCTTAGTTTGATATATACTGCAGTTTGATATATACTGCAGTTTGATATATACTGGACACCCACGATTATCAAAGTAAATACGAAATATGTGTTGGCGACTTTATGGTTACTTCTTGAACGCTATGTGATTCAGTGTCCGCTTATTGAGGAATATAAAGATAGATAATAAACTGTGTGATATGTCAAGGTATCTTATTAATCAAATAAAGTTTCAGACGTTTTCAACTAATATACAATTTTCACGAAAATTTTTAGAAATATATCCATATGTACTCCTGTTAACTCCTTTTTTGTACCCTAGTTTCTAGGCCTTTGTGTATCCAAATGCTCATGCGTTACCCTCTACAAGATGGGTAATGTGTGCAAAAAAGACCAATAGCTTCTGCAGATAAGCATTCTCTGTTTTTTCTAATTTCCCCCCTCCCACCCTCATTACCTCCCCCTCACTCCGTCCCAGATTTCACCCCTCTCTCTTAATCCCTCCCTATCTCTGTACTTCCACATTTTCTCCATCACTACCTCCCTTCCTACCTCTTAGCCTTTCATTGCTCCCTTCTTCTTCATCCTTCCTTCTCGCCATCTCCTACTCTCTCTGTTCCATTCTATCCAATATAGCACGGTTTCTACTGCAGGGTATGATAGCCCAGAGCACAGGCCGGGTAATGTAGCCCGCAGTGTAGCACGGGGATGCCTCTGGAAATGATAGTGCGGCCAGAAGAATGAATTGTCAAACGTTTGTGGCTGCTGCTGCTCAGAAACCCAGGGAAAATCCTGAGACAAAAACAAGTGGTTGACCTTGCTGCATGCACTGGGCATCATAACTCTCTTCCGAGTTCACGTACTCTGTATTTCACTGAAGAACTTCAAACCAACCCTCACTTAAATAAAAGCCTCACATACCTTGCATGAGTATCTTCTTTCTACAAACTGCTACTACTTTGTCGATCCTCTCCAGCCTCTTGCTATGTAGCTTGACTCCAAACCTGGACAGAATATTGAAGAAGTGGCCTGACATTCACTTTTTAAGTTCTTCCTGATATTTTGCAGTGAAATTCCTAATTACGAAATCTAGATCACTGGTAACCTTGTTGTTCGAAGATATACATTGTTAACCATACATAATGCTGCTTATGATTGCTTCAAGAACCATTTTTTTAGTTATGTCTTATCTAGTGACATTTAAGATTATTATTTATTAGTCAGATTTAAGATTATTATATATTAGTAATATTTAAGATGTGTATATGCAAAATTTACTTTCGTCAACACTGAAACTTATCTACCATTTGTCCAACTACGGCGTCAACCAGACATTTCTCAATGATTATACAATCAGTTTTGAATAACGCGCTTTTAATGTGTTAAAACACAGAAAGAGAAACAGAGACAAGTATCAAACCTAGTGACAAGTGAGCCTAGTATCAATTTCATACCTACAGGCTCACATCAACCGAACAACCTCTGCAGCAATGCGCCTTTGACAAATCTGAGTACCTTTCAGGAATTTCACCAATGAGCTGTATCAATAGGTTATTATTATTATTATTATTATTATTATTATTATTATTATTATTATTATTATTATTATTATTATTATTATTATTATTATTATTATTATTATTATTATTATTATTATTATTATTATTATTATTATTATTATTATTATTATTATTATTATTATTATTATTATTATTATAGTGAGGCGTGTCTTAGCTTTTTTTTATTTTTTACAGCCATTGTGTTTAGGCTGCCCTAGTCAGGTCTTCTGAACTAAAGGAAATCAAACAAGGGCAGTTCTGGTCCATATTTCGTCTGCTACATGAGTGAAATAATGAAGACAGCTTTTGGGAGACGTACGATAAGGCTCTTGGAGCAAGGAGAGAGAGGAACTATTAGCCACTAGCGAAGAGTTGTGTCGAGGAGCTGTGAACTGACCCCTGGAACCAGAAATAGGTGAGTACAGTGTGTCGCGCAGTGAAGTCTAGGTAGGTCTAGCACAACCCAGGCGGTAGCACAGGGTTAGTACCATGACACGAAATATAAAACCCAACAGGGCTTACAGAGCTTTTCACTGCCTATATATATTTGTCAGGCCCGTCTTAGATTATCCAGAACCAACATGGTACCCACTACTCATTAAACAACATAAGACACTGGACAAAGTGCATAGACATACATCGAGACTAGTCCCAGGGTTAAGAGACAAGAGCCGAGACGATCAGCTAAAGGAAATAAAGTAGAGAATTTTACAGGAAAGAAGAACAAAAAAAAAATGATAACAGCATACAAGATACTCATTGGAATTTATAGGATAGAAAAGGTATGACTCTTTGAAAGGCGAAAAAAACGTAAACGGGATCACAATTGGAAGTTAAAGACACAGAAGTGCCAATGGCATATCAGGAAGAAATTATTCTGCTTTGAGGTGGTACAGGAAGTGGAATGACTTGAGGATGTGGAAGCAAACTCCATACATAGTTTTAGGAGCAAGTGCGACAGAGCCCACAAGGGAAGGGATGTGTAAATCTAGCAAGCAGCAACTTGAGAGGTGTAGCCTGGAGCTGAGATTCGACCCCCACTGTCTTCATGTGGGTTATTAATAATAACTTATTACTGAGCATATACAGATAAGTACTCAAACATGTGTACAAGCACATACATATAAACTGTGTTACTCACTACATGTCAAAAAATGGAATTCCCAGTAGTAGAACGAACAGAACAAAAAAGTGGGAGTCGTTCTTGGAAAAACTATGACTGGTAATACTTACCTGGCGGGTCTGGTGAGTGGTATATAAGGAGGCATCACCCTCAGCTTGACACAGTCGACCCAGAGATCCTCCACAACCATGAAGACTCTGGTTAGTTACATCTTGCTATTTTATACTAGTATTCTCAACAACTTTATATTTGTCGCCATATATTTTTACTCACATATATTATTTATCTAATTTCTCAAGCATATTAAGCATCTCTCTTCATAAGAATGAGGACGACCCATCAAATACCTCAGTATTTATGAAGGATACGTCAAGCACACTTAAATTTACAACTAACAATATATAGTTAATATTCTTAACAGATGTAAAAACTTACATTGTTAATGTATTGTGCTTATAAAAAACTATTTGTAAAGAACAATAACTTTACACAGTATTTAAAACAATGATCATCTTTGCACGACAGTAATTAAATAATATAAAATGTGTTGATCCACCAGGTCTTTGCTGCCGTCCTGGCTGCCTTCTGCTTGGTGGCAACAAGCGCTGCTCCTGCTCCAGATGCTGAGCCTGGTCACTTTGGTCATCGAGGATTTGGTGGAGGCTTCGGTGGCTTTGGAGGCTTCAGGGGAGGATATGGTGGCTTTCGATACCGAGGAAAGAGAAGCGCTGAAGCTGATCCAGAGGCTCTAGCTGAGCCTGAAGCTGATCCCGGTCACTTTGGTCATCGCGGATTTGGTGGAGGCTTCGGTGGCTTTGGAGGTTTCGGAGGCTTCAGAGGAGGATATGGTGGATTCGGGCACCGAGGAAAGAGAAGCGCTGAAGCTCTCGCTGAGCCTGAAGCAGATCCCGGTCACTTTGGTCATATATGGTGGCTTTGGATACCGAGGAAAGAGAAGTGCTGAAGCTGATCCAGAGGCTGTAGCTGAGCCTGAAGCTGATCCCGGTCACTTTGGTCATCGCGGATTTGGTGGAGGCTTCGGTGACTTTCGAGGAGGTTTTGGAGGCTTCAGAGGAGGATATGGTGGATTCGGGTACCGAGGAAAGAGAAGCGCTGAAGCTCTCGCTGAGCCTGAAGCAGATGCCGGTCACTTTGGTCATGGTGGCTTTGGAGGCTTCAGTAGTTTTGGAGGCTTTGGAGGCTTCCGACGCCCTTACTATGGATGAAAAACTGCTTCCTCGCTCGACATTCTTTCTTGACTATGACTGATGCTCACAAAATGTAATTTTGTTAATGCAATAAAACAATTATATTTTAAACATCTCTTTCTATTAACCAAGGATAAATTTGACCTACTTTCAACATGAGAATATTTTCACACTCAACATTAACATTAGAAAATTCGTTCTCAGGAAAATAATTACACTGTAACAACACATGAAAAGTGAGGAGTAATCAGTAATCTTTCTTTGCCTATGTAAAATTCTAAACCCTAATGACATTATAATTTAAAAATTGTTATGATAGTAACTAAGGTAACTTTGAACTCACTTTTAGTTCGTCTAATCCAGTTTTTATCTGAGCGAATTTTGCCGCGGTAATATTTAGATTTAACTGTGAGTCCTGGTGATATATGGGTTCTGTGTCTTAGTGTTACTTTAACACAGTTATCTTATTGTAGTGACACAATCGTCTTACAATATATTCCACCAACGACGGCTTGGTGAATGTTCGTGGAACAGGTGACAAGTGTGGGTGATCTCTGCTCACTTATGTAGACCACTCCCGAAATTGGTTTAAATGAGATAACGTCAGAAAGCCTCTGGTCGGCTTCAGAATTTCTACACTGGTGTATTATACGTAGAAGGTTGGTGTTGTTAATTGATATACTTTTGAATTACCTTTAAAGAGTTTCGAGAGTTTCATTACTGTCGGAGCCCGGCCATGGGCCAGGTTCTTCTTGTGCTTGCCTAGTCAACCAGGCTGTTGCTGCTGGAGGCCCGCTGCCCCACATATCCATCACAGCCTGGTTGATCTGGCACCTGACGAAGTTACTTGCCCAGTTTCCTCTTGAAGATTTCTACACTTATTCCAGCCGTGTTTCTTATATCTTCTGGTAGTCTAGGATCCCGGATGTTTATACAGTGTTCCATTATTGTGCCCACCGCACCCCCTTCTCCTCACTGGGTTTATTTTACACTTCCTCCCATACCTCTCATTCCAGTATGTGGTTATGGCAGTGTGAAGATTTGGGACCAAGCCCTCGAGTACTTTCCAGGTATATATTATCATGTATCTCTCTCTCCTCCTCTCCAGTGAGTACATGTTCAAGACTTGAAGGCTTTCCCAGTAATTTAGGTAATTTAGTAATTTAGGTGGAGTGTGTAGATGCTATTTTCTCACTTTCAATCTCGAAATGGTATAGTAAGGAATTCGACTCATCCTCCTTTTCCTTGGATCAGATCTGAATGCCTCCCACTACACAAGCGATACGTGACCCCTACAGATTTAGCACTTTGCGATCATTAAAATAAAAGAAATGCGAACGGCATCAATTTAGTGCAATAATTGAAGACTTCATCTTCTGGTCTTTAAACATTTAGTGTTGATAAGTTTTCCTCAAAGGATGTTTTGTCGTGATATTAAATTGTGCAAGTTTTAATTTGTCAGTTTTAATGAAGCAAAAATGAGGTTAGACTCTGTGAAAAATGTCTAACCTGATGATGTATAAATTATATTTTTTTATTTTGCTGGCCTATCTTAGGTTAAATATATTTACTGCCTAATACACCTATTAACGCTCCAAATTATTGTATGTTATTTGCTCAAGGTTTAAAAATCTTACACATTTACTAGTCAGTCTTACTTAAAGACCAATTGATTCTGGTTTGTGTAAGTCCCAGGCTGGGGAGGGAAAATGAATTGGGAAAATTGAGATAATGTTTTCGTGCTTGAAACCTTCATGGAATTTTACAACAGTGGTGTCTTCAAAGTTTATAAACTTAGCTATGTACATTTCTAGGTGAAATTATATAAGACATCAGAAGAACACTAAAGCAGATGGTTGAGCAGAAGGGGTAGTAGGATGCAGATTGTTAGATCTGATGTTAGTCGACTGAGGTGCGAATGAGAGGACGAATAGGAAAGAAAGTTAAGTGCTCACTGAGAGAAGATATAAGAAATGGTCCGAACACCAAGGAAGAAAGGCAAGAAGCAGGAGAAATGAGTAATTGTGAACAATAGAATAGCCAATAATTATAAGATAAATTAAAAGACTAAAGCAGGAGAAAAGAGTAATTGTGAACAATAGAGTAGCCAATAATTATAAGATAAATTAAAAAACTAAAGGAGGCATTAGAAGGAGCAAAGGGGAGAGTAAAAGTGGACATAAAAATAAAGAAGATAGCAGGAGTGAAGAATTTAAGATGGAGAACAAGGGGTCTTGAAGGGTTTCTCATGGAAAACCAGAAAGCACAGGAGATGATAACAGAAACCTCAAAAGACAGGACAATCTTGAGTGAAAGAATTAGAAAAGGAGCAGTGATTGTCTATGACCTTCAGGAGGCTGATGGTAGGATGGAAAAAGAAAAAAAATGCTATCAAAACTATTACGAAATGTTCAGAAGGTGAAGTAAAACAGGAGGAAAATTTTCAGGAATTTGGAAGAAAATCTTGGAACAGATGATGCCAAATCAAATTAACCTTCTAGTCAAGACCTACTAGCCCTGGCCCTAACCCAGCACAGGTACCTACTAGCCCTGGCCCTAACCCAGCACAGGTACCTACTAGCCCTGGCCCTAACCCAGCACAGGTACCTACTAGCCCTGGCCCTAACCCAGCACAGGTACCTACTAGCCCTGGCCCTAACCCAGCACAGGTACCTACTAGCCCTGGCCCTAACCCAGCACAGGTACCTACTAGCCCTGGCCCTAACCCAGCACAGGGATTCCCAGATCTTCATGTAACCCTACGTCCCTAAATCCTTGACATATAACAGGGCTTAGCTATATAAATTAACTGATGTTGTAAATAAAAAAAGGCACAATACCGTGACTGGAACGATACACAAATAACCCGCACATGAAAGAGAGAAGCTTACGACGACGTTTCGGTCCGACTTGGACCATTTACAAAGTCAGCTTTTATAACCGTAAATCCCAGTCTGTCCTGATGTTCATAAGTTATATTAGGGGTTTACCTGTAGTTTACCTGGAGAGGGTTTCGGGGGTCAACGCCCTCGCGGCTCGGTCTGAGACCAGGCCTCACGGTGGATCAGGGTCTGATCAACCAGGCTGTTACTACTGGCCGCACGCAGGCTGACGTACGAACCACAGCCCGGTTGGTCAGGTACTGACTTTAGGTGTCTGTCCAGTGTCTTCTTGAAGACAGCCAGGGGTCTATTGGTAATCCCCCTTATGTAGGCTGGGAGGCAGTTGAACAGTCTTGGGCCCCAGACACTTACTGTATTGTCTCTCAATGTACTCGTGGCGCCCCTGCTTTTCATCGGGGAACTGTTGCGTCTCCTGCCGAGTCTTTTGCTTTCATATGGAATGATTTTCGTGTGCAGGTTTGGTACCAATCCCTCCAGGACCTTCCAAGTGTATATTATTATGTATCTCTCTCGCTTGCATTCCAGGGAATACAGATCAAGGACCTTCAACCGTTCCCAGTAATTTAGGTGCCTTATCGTGCTTATATGTGCCGTGAAAGTTCTTTGTACACTCTCCAGGTCTGCAATGTCGCCAGCCTTGAAGGGGGCCGTTAATGTACAGCAGTATTCCAGCCTAGAGAGCACAAGCGATTTGAAGAGAGTCATCATGGGCTGGCGTCCCTAGTTTTGAAGGTTCTCATTATCCATCCTACCATTTTCCTAGCAGATGAGGTAAATACACTGTTGTGGTCTTTGAAGGTGAGGTCCTCTGACATTATCACTCCCAGGTCCTTCACATTACTTTTCCGCTCTATTGTATGGTTAGAATTTGTCGTATACCCTGATACATTTTTAATTTCCTCAAGTTTCCCATATCTGAGTAATTTAAATTTTTCCTCGTTGATCTTCATATTGTTTTGAGTGGCCCATTCGAAGATTTGGTTTATGTCCGCTTGGAGTCTCGCGGTGTTTTCGATGGAGGTCACTGCAATGGTGAACCGGGTGTCATCCGCAAAGGAAGACACGGAGCTATGACTTACATTTCTGTCTATGTGAGAAATGAGGAAGAGGAATAGAATGGAAGCGAGTACTGTGTCCTGTGGAACAGAGCTTTTTACCGTGGCTGCCTGGGACTTTACTCTGTTTAGTATTACTCTTTGTGTTCCATTTGTCAGGAAGTTATAGATCCATCTACCAACTTTTCCTGTTATTCCTTTATCACGCATTTTGTGTGCTATTACACCATGGTCACACTTGCCGAAAGCTTTTGCAAAGTCTGTGTATACTACATCTGTATTTTGTTTATCCTCCATAGCAGCCAGGACCTTGTCATAGTGGTCCAGTAGCTGGGACAGGCAGGAGCGACCTGCTCTAAACCCATGTTGCCCTGAGTTGTGTAATTGATGGGTATCTAGGTGGTTGGCGATCTTGCTTTTTAGATCCCTCTCAAAGATTTTTATGATATGGGATGTTAGTGCTATCGGTCTGTAGTTCTTTGCTATTGCTTTACTGCCACCTTTGTGGAGTATGGCTATGTCTGTTGTTTTTAGTGTGTGTAGGATGACCCCTGTGTCCATGGTCCCTCTCCATAAAATGATGAAGGAAAGCAATAGAGGCTTCTTGCAGTTTTTGATGAACACGGAGTTCCATGAGGCAGAGTGCATGGGCATGTCATTTATTGCTTCTTCAAAGTCTTGCGAAGTTAGGATAATATCCGAGATTTTTGGGATGTCCAAATTTTGGGCTTCGTTCATAAAGAATTCATTTGGGTTATCGACCCTTAGTCTGGGCAGTGACTGGAGAGCGAATATGGTGACACTGACAGTATGGTGACGCCGACAGTGTAGTGATGCTGACAGACAGTTCGGTGATGCCGACAGTATAGTAACGATGGGTAGTTTCAAATTTAGGTTGGATAAATACATGAGTGAGAGGGGTTGGATTTGAGTTGTACTTGTACATGAGTAATAGAATTATCAAAACTTATTGCTTGGGAAGAACTGAAAATTGGGTTGTGCAAATATTGTTATTGGGATGGATTGTGAAGGACCTGTCTAGTGGGCCAACAGGCCTGCTACAGTGTTCCTCCTTTCTTATGTTCAAAAACTATCATAATGAACTGTAAATTAGTAACGTATGAGCCTTTGGCTTTATAAACAGGAACAAATACCCAAAGTAGAAGAAAGACAACCTAAAGGAGAAAAGGGGGCACCTAGCTCCCTTGCAGTGCTCCTTCCCCACTACTTCTACCTTCTACTTCCACTACTACCACTACTCCTTCCTGCCTATATTTACCCCTTCCTTCTCTCCTTTCCGTTAGTGTGACTGTAAATGGTCCAAGTCAGGCCGAAACGTCGATGTAAGCTCCTCCCTTCTATGTGCGAGTTATTTGTGAAATAAACATTTATCAGTATATCAACATTTATATAGTTATACGTCTAATTATATGTGAATTTCATTTTCTATGATGTAAGGGAAGAAAACTTCTTATGAAAAGGAAGACTATTATAAATTACATGTACGTAAATGTAGTTTATAGCATAAGTAAGTAAATTTATTCAGGTATACACAAATACAGTTACATAGACTTATCATACATAGCAGCATATGTGTAGAGAACCTAGGATAACCCAAAAAAGTCAGACAGAGTGACTTATTTCCATTGGGGTCCTTTTACCTTATTATTATAATATAAAGGTTATAATATTTTCTTATTATTCTACAATGAAGATAACATCTTATTATCATACTAAAAAGACTATCTACTACACGAGGGTTATTAAGACTATTTACAATACGAGGGTCATTACTAGGGATAAGGTAAAATTTACACGTATTTTAGCTAAAAAATAGAAAATCATTCCCCTCCCTTTCTGTAGCTTCATTCATCAGACACTTTTTGGCAGTCTTCTTGAACTGGTTCATGCTATGACTGGCTTTGGCATGTGCGGGTAGTCTGTTCCATTCCTTTATTGCTGTACAATAAAAGGTGTTTGACGCCTGGCCACTGACTGTGGGTACTACAAAGTTGTGCTCTCTCCCCCTAGTACTATGATTGCTTTGGTTCCCAACCTTGACAAAATTGACAGCAAGATATTCTGGACACTGTTCGTGAGCAATTTTATAAACATGATTTAGCTTCAGTTGTTTTACTCTGTCTTCAACATTCAGCTTATCCAACTGCTGTAATTCATCCTGGCCTACATGTTCTCTTGGTCCCAGCCCCAGGATGAATCCTACGATTTTGTTCTGGGTGATTTGCAGTCTATCTTTCAGTTTTTTTGTCAAGGCAGAGTACCATGAAGAGCAAGCGTAATCCATATGGCATTGTATAAGGGCTAGACATAGGGTCCTGCGAGCCTCAGTAGGTAGACACTGTGCTTGTCTATACAGGAACTTCAGTCTGGCATTCGCTTTCTTTACTACACTGTTCCCTATCAATTCTCCTGACATGCATGGGTCAAAGGGGATTCCCAAATATTTTACTGATGAAACCAAAGTGATGGACTCCCCATTACACTGAACATTAAAATGATTTACCCTTCTCAGTTTATGTTTCGTTCCAAAGAGAATGGCTTCAGTTTTCCCTAGGTGTAATGATAGTTTGTTGTCTACTAACCATTTGCTGCAGGACTCCAGTTCTAGTGTTAAAACATTAGCAATATCTTGTGGGTCTTTACCTGTCACTAACAGAGCACTGTCATCTGCATACAGTAGGAGTTTGCACTTGACACTGATAGGCATATCATTGACATAACATAAGAATAGTAAGGGACCCAGAATACTACCTTGGGGAACTCCACATGTTATCGGCAGGGGTTCTGATTCCGTTTTGTTGATTTTGACTATTTGTCTCCTGTTGCTAAGGTAGGACTTAAACCAGTCTACAGAACCTATACCGATAGCTTGAAGTTTCTTACATAATATATTGTGGTTGACAGTATCGAAGGCCTTTTGCAGGTCTAAGGTTACCATACCTATGAGGTTCCCTTTTGACATTTCAGTTCTCAGGTAATCCATCAGACTAATAAGGGAGGTATCGGTTGAGTAGGATCTTCTAAAGCCCGATTGATAGCTATGGAGAATGCTGTTGTCATTAAGGTACTTAACTACTTGAGAATACACCGCCCTCTCCAGAATTTTAGATATTATACTGAGTATACTAACAGGTCTATTATTATAATCAAGGGGGAAGCGCTAAACCCGGAGGATTATACAGCATAACAGGTCTATAGTTGCTTACATCAGACCTATTATTTTTCTTGAAGATAGGAGTAACTCTGGCCTCCTTGAACCCCTCCGGTATGCTATTAGTGGTGATTGATAGATTTATTATGTGAGCAATAGGGATTGACAGTTCAGAAGCACCATCTTTTAGGAATTTAGACGGGATGTTATCAGGGCCTGTGCTCTTAGTTGGGTTTAACCTGCTTAGTTCTTTTTGAATGAAGTCATGAGATACACTTACTAGTTGACAACTGTTTGGGGTTACCCCTTTATTGGTATAGTATGTTTGAAACTTATCAGAGTCTGTGTTAAAGGTATTTGATGCAGCTGGTAGTTTACTTACTAGTGTTGATGCAACAGATGTGTAGTAGGAATTAAAGCAATTTGCCACCTTAGATGTTTCGTGGCATACCTCATTATCGATAGTGAGTACTATGTTAGACCTATCTACTGGCTTATGGCTATACCCCAACTGTTTTAGTTGTTGCCAGAGCTTTCTGGGGTTATGCTTATACTCTTCAATTTTTGAGCAATAGTGCTTTGCCTTTGCTCCTTTTATAAGCCTCTGTACTCTGTTCCTCACCCTTTGGAATTCATTTAGTGCTGCAATATCCTGTCTGTTTGCTTTAAATCTTTTTAGCAGCTGGTCTCTGAATTTCATATTATCTAATATCTCAGTAGTCATCCAGGGTTCAGTTCTTCGTTTAATCCTAACCTCTTTAACTGGTGCAATATTATTAAGAATGGTAGTGAACATTGTTTTGAATTTTTCCCAGGCATCGTTTACGTCCGTGCAACTTGTTATCTCTGTCCAGTCACAATTGTGTAGCCTATTTACCAGTGTTTCTTTACTGTAGTTTCTAGTTGACCTCATTTTTATTGTCCTGTGTAGGCCTATCCTATCCCTAGTGATTTTCCTGGTGCAGTAAATGATGAAATGATCACTAAGACCTGTGGTAATGACACCTGACTGACTAATGTTCTCAGCGCGGTTGCAAAGTATGTGGTCAATTAGGGTGGCTGAGAACTGTGTGATCCGGGTTGGTTTATTAATTAGTTGGGTGTAGCTATTTAATCCTAGAATTTGCTTATACCTTTTGCATAGCCCGTTATTTTGTTGCTGAAAACAGATATTGAAGTCGCCCAGTATTATTGTTTCGCAATTGCTTTCAACTCCGGACAAGACTCTGGAAAAGTCTTCTAAGAACTGGTCCTGGGTAGGAGGGCGGTAACTAGTTCCTACTAAGATGGGTTTGGTCTTGGGAAGCAGCACTTCAAACCATAGAATCTCCAGTTTATTGTTATTTAAATCAGGTCTTGGGTTGTAAGCTAAGTCATTTCTAATGTAGGCACATACTCCACCACATATATATATATATATATATATATATATATATATATATATATATATATATATATATATATATATATATATATATATATATATATATATATATATCATTGTATTGGTTTATATAAATATTAAATTATTGCAAACTTATCTAAACTATATTTAGCTGGATTAGGCTAAATTAAATTGCACTGGTTATGATAAGCCAAGGCCGGGTCACCACTACTTGGAAAAGACCCGGGCCGGGAAAATACCGGCGAATAAAAAAAAAATATATGATAAGGTTATGTGGAGAACTAGTTAGATAAGTACACTTTCCTGCATGAAACAACATATAGCAATCAGTACTTATCTGTTAACAGCACGGTGTCCAACAGCCTGTCCCTGGACATCCCTTCCGGGTGCCGTCCCAGAGTTCACAGTGGCTGTGGATTGCAAGTTTGTTAGTCACATAATTTACCCCAAAGGAGCGTATATCTCAGCACCTCATTATCATCTGAAATGCGTCGTGATACGTAGTTTTGGGTGACTCATCCACACATTACGGGATCTACTGCTAATTCCAGTCGAATCTCACCCCTATCTGTTAGCTGTAGCTAACGTAATTAGGTGTGGGTATGGCTGGACTTCCCTGGGTATTGTAACTAACCCAATTTCCCCTAGTTTGTTGTAGGAAAAGCATGACCCCGGTATTGAAGTCTTGAGTAAGCTGCTACAGATGCTTAGTTATGTCCTCACTCATTGATAGGGAGTCACTTTGGTCAGTTATTGCACGATAGGGTGATATCCTGTCACTTTGTTCAAAACACCTGAATGGTCTCCAAGTGAGATCGAGGCAGGTCTGGGAATGCCTACCTAGAGACCTGCCTCTGGTGGAAACTAGAAACTAACCATGTAGGCTTACTGTCTACAATATATATATATATATATATATATATATATATATATATATATATATATATATATATATATATATACATTGATCTCTGGCTGAAGGAGACTCGAACCTACGAACCTTGGAACAAGGTACGCAGTGCTATACCAATCTACCCACACTGGACAATACCTTGGCATGCAGCTTGTGCTACACGTTGATCCAAGGCAGCCAGCTTTCAGGGAGAAGGCTTACAGCTTTTCAACTCATCCCCTGCATGCATCAGCCTTACTAGAGATTTTAACACTGCAAGGAATTCGCAAGAGAAGGCGAAATATACACAAACACTGATCTCTGGCTGAAGGAGACTCGAACCTACGAACCTTGGAACAAGGTACGCAGTGCTATACCAATCTACCCACACTGGACAATACCTTGGCGTGCAGCGTGTGGGTAGATTGGTATAGCACTGCGTGCCTTGTTCCAAGGTTCGTGGGTTCGAGTCTCCTTCAGCCAGAGATCAGTGTTTGTGTATATTTCGCCTGCTCTTGCGAATTCCTTGCATATATATATATATATATATATATATATATATATATATATATATATATATATATATATATATATATATTAACAAGTCGGCCGTCTCCCACCGAGGCAGGGTGACCCCAAAAAAAAAGAAAATCCCCAAAAAGAAAATACTTTCATCATTCAACTCTTTCACTTCACTCACACATAATCACTGTTTTTGCAGAGGTGCTCAGAATACAACAGTTTAGAAGCATATACATATAAAGATACACAACATATCCCTTTAAACTGCTAATATCTCTACACCCCTCCTTTAGAGTGCAGGCATTGTACTTCCCATTTCCAGAGCTCAAGTCCGACTATATAAAAATAACTGGTTTCCCCTGAATCCCTTCACTAAATAATACCCTGCTCACACTCCAACAGATCGTCAGGTCCCACATACCATTCGTTTCCATTCACTCCTATCGAACACGCTCACGCAAGCCTGCTGGAAGTCCAAGCCCCTCTCCCACAAAACCTCCCTTACCGCTTCCTTCCAACCTTTTCGAGGACGACCCCTACCCCGCCTTCCTTCCCCTACAGATTTAAATGTTCTCCATGTCATTCTACTTAGATCCATTCTCTCTAAATGACCAAACCGCCTCAACAACCCCTCTTCAGCCCTCTGGCTAATACTTTTATTAACTCCACACCTTCTCCTAATTTCCACACTCCGAATTTTCTGCATAATATTTACACCACACATTGCCCTTAGACAGGACATCTCCACTGCCTCCAACCGCCTCCTCGCTGCTGCATTCACAATCCAAGCTTCACACCCATATAAGAGTGTTGGCACTACTATACTTTCATACATTCCCTTCTTTGCCTCCATAGATAACATTTTTTGTCTCCACATATACCTCAATGCACCACTCACCTTTTTCCCCCTCATCAATTCTATGATTAACCTCATCCTTCATAAATCCATCCGCCGACACATCAACTCCCAAGTATCTGAAAACATTTACTTCTTCCATACTCCTCCTCCCCAATTTGATACCCAATTTTTCTTTATCTAAATCATTTGATACCCTCATTACCTTACTCTTTTCTATGTTCACTTTCAACTCTCTACCTTTACACACATTCTCAAATTCGTCCACTAACCTTTGCAATTTTTCTTTAGAATCTCCCATAAGCACAGTATCATCAGCAAAAAGCAACTGTGTCAATTCCCATTTTGTATTTGATTCCCCATAATTTAATCCCACCCCTCTCCCGAACACCCTAGCATTTACTTCTTTTACAACCCCATCTATAAATATATTAAACAACCATGGTGACATTACACATCCCTGTTTAAGACCTACTTTTACCGGGAAGTAGTCTCCCTCTCTTCTACACACCCTAACCTGAGCCTCACTATCCTCATAAAAACTCTTTACAGCATTTTGTAACTTACCACCTATTCCATATACTTGCAACATTTGCCACATTGCTCCCCTATCCACTCTATCATATGCCTTTTCTAAATCCATAAATGCAATAAAAACTTCCCTACCTTTAACTAAATACTGTTCACATATATGCTTCAATGTAAACACTTGATCTACACATCCCCTACCCACTCTAAAACCTCCTTGCTCATACGCAATCCTACATTCTGTCTTACCTCTAATTCTTTCAATTATAACCCTACCATACACTTTTCCTGGTATACTCAGTAAACCTATTCCTCTATAATTTTTACAGTCTCTTTTGTCTCCCTTCCCTTTAAATAAAGGGACTATACATGCTCTCAGCCAATCCCTAGGTACCTTCCCCTCTTTCATACATTTATTAAACAAAAATACCAACCACTCCAACACTATATCCCCCCCTGCTTTTAACATTTCTGTCATGATCCCGTCAGTTCAAGCTGCTTTATATAACCCCTTTCATTCTACGTAATGCCTCACGCACCTCTGCCGCACTTACATCCTGTTCTTCTTCACTCCTAAAAGATGGTATACCTCCCTGGCCAGTGCATGAAATTTTATATATATATATATATATATATATATATATATATATATATATATATATATATATATAAATATATTTATATATATATATATATATATATATATATATATATATATATATATATATATATATATATATATAACTGCCTTATAAGCCGAACGTACTATATAGAATAACATCTCTCACTCAGAGAGTTCCTGGATCTGCCTTACTAGGCATAGTTTACCTAGCCATCTCTTATACATAGTATCATCCGCTTTTTTGCCATTTAGTCAAACTATGCAGATAATGCAAAATACACCAATGTGTGTATACATAATCAAATTATGCAGCGCTGTCCACACTAAGCCAGATCACACATAACAGTGGCACCCAGGGAACTTGCCGTTTACTCCAGAGCTGATGACACGAGACAGGTGATAGTATATTGTAATTTGTCTCATGGTTCGTAGATTCGAGCCTTCTCTGGTCTCAGATAAATGTCTGTATATAATTTCAGTGTTTACTATGATTATAACTATTCTACTATCTTTAGTCTGCATGTGAGGCGATGTCAAGACTTTATCATCAGCCTGGTGCCGCCGGCTCAGTAACAACGCCTAGTTCACTGAGTGCCATAGTTGTGTTGTTTAGCTTGGCGTAGATACCGCTGCGTACTTTGTATGGCACGTTGCTGTATAATGAATCATCTGCATAATTTGATACAACCTTAGACATTGCGATACGTTCTCCCAATAAAAAAAAAATCCTACAGCCTTTGTTTCTTCACAGTACACAGTATATACGCTGAGAGGAGTACAGTTCAGTGTATATATGCTGAAATATACTCGGTATATATACACCCAGTGATGGTAAAAAGGTTACATGCAGCCTGTATGACCCTAGTGCAGTCAATGGGTTTTAAACCTCATGAAACAAGCATTAATCTGAAAATTTTCACCACTATGTGAGTATTGGTAGACGAGCACAGAAACCAAACAACAGCAGTGTTGTGTAGTACAGCAGTTTCTGTTTACAATAATATAAATATAATCCTCATTCCACGCTAGATTGCCTTAGTGATAGGAATTTCAAATGCCAGGTTAAGTTAATTAAAACGAGTCATATGTTGGGCACACGGCCACAGAATTAATATTATTAAAGCTATGTGTTACCCAGCATTCTTGTTAATTTTGTTTTAAATATTAAATGTATAAATTCGTTATAAGTAAATGGAATATTTATAACGAATGTTTAAATTTGACTTATTAGCATTAAAACTTTTGTTTTCAAACTTTTGCGAATTTTTTTTTTTTTATTTTATTTAAAACGTCATATAACAACATATTAAATATATAAAAATCCTCCTTCATTAAACGGGTATACAAAACATAATACATGAACATAATACACCTTATAAAGTATGCTGCAGAACATATCCGATATTTACACCTAAGCCAACTAGTATTTCCCTAAACCATACTTGATGAAATATCATATAAAAGCATACAACAATACGTATAACATTATAACAAAAATTAAAGCCTTAAACATTTTTTTTTTTTTTTTTTTTTTATAATTTAAAAAATATACAATACATTAAATAATCATAGGATTACCTATCATTACATTCATAGTAAGTATAATTACAATTGTCAATATATACACTAGAACGGTTATAAATATTCGTCAGTCCCCTATTCATTATGTACCTATCCCAAGGTAACAAGAATATACAAATTCTTCGTTACCTTAATTAAAACCCTCTTATATACATTATAAACAAAGAGAAACTATTCATCAATAATATGCCTTAGTGTTTGATTTTATGTCAATAAAACCTTTGTAAAGACATAATACATAAACAAGTGCATATATAACAAAATATCCAAAAAACGAACGATATGTAATGAAACTGGTAGTTAATTTACTTGACAACTGCAAAGATACAAAAATATTCAGTACATTACACAAAGGGTTCCTCTTAAAAGCATGAGATAATTCTGAATTGCCAAACAAGTAACATTATGCAACATACACACACCACATTCTTATCACATATACACACACACATGAGATTATGTACACATAATACAAAATTGTTACCCTCATATCTGATCACATTCCAAAACATATATCCCAGGAGACCCCAAGCAGAACGTTACCAGGTATCATCCACATGGCTGATACAAGGAAAATATAAAATGAAAAACTATATATATGTTGCTCAAGGTGCTTTTACATAACACCTGTCATGCAGTTCATGAGTTTGCTTCACAAGAGACCCACTCTCTTAATCACGTAAATTTAAGAACAAAAATTAGTTTCCAAGCAATAGTATATATATTTGTTTGAATAAAACATCATCCAAACTAACGATCATACCTATCATTTATACATTAAACCGCACCCATACCAATCGTATGCCACCTTCACTCACACATATTCAAGAAGCCAGCATCATGTACCCTTTAAGGTATTAACTCCCATAAATCCCTGACCTTGAATCTGCAATATCCCTTTGAAAATAAGAAAAACCATCTATTTCCCGTAATGTCTTTATTTCTCTGTTGTGTACCATAAAATATCGCTACCAGTGCTCTGATTCTCTCCCTCACAGATAAATGCCTATATACCCATGACGTATATACAAAATCCGTCACTAAATATCCGATTGCATTCTGTACCGGTGTTTCGACCCCCCCCACATCTAAACTTAAAGCTCTTAAGACACTAAACCCACCCCCACCCACCATTCTTAACACCTTACCAAACCACAACCTTACGTGTTCCAATCTCTTACAGAAATAAACTGCATGAAAGACCGTATCAGGATCTCCACACACACAACACAGCCCCCCCTCCTGCACGCGCCTATTCGCTAAAACTTCCCCGGACGGCAGTATATTATGTAAAAATTTAAACATTATCTCCCTGACCTTGGCTCGTAACCTTAATGCTTTTAAACGACCCCATATGTCCTTCCATGCATACATTGGATATATTCCCTCCACCTTAGCCACTACCTCCCTGCCCTCTACCAGTGCCAATTTGCCGATCTTGATCTTGCGTGGATCTTTTACATAAATTAACATCCTCAACATGTCCTCACATCTCTTTACATCCGTTCCGGTCAACCAACGTACCAAGTCCCGTCTTATCCAGGTCAAACCCGTGCCGGCCATTCTACCCTCTCTCAAGTAGCTATGCTTGACATACATGCCTAACATCCTATTATGCAGATTCATTAGCCCCAGGCCACCCCGGCCAACCGGGAGCGACACCACATCCCTCGTTAACCAATCACAACCTGAACCCCAAATATATCTATATACACGCGTTAACATACGCTTTTCATCATATGGATGTAACGGATAAATACATGCCACATGCCACAACTTACTGAACAAAATCACATTCACCACAATTGCGCGCTGATGTATAGACAAGCCTCCTTCCCTCAAACCTGTTAAACGACCTAAAACCCTCTCTACAGCCTCACTTGAATTCACCTTCCTCGCATCCTGTATGTTATCCCTATGCACAATCCCACACACCTTAATTTGATTTACTAAAGGCCAGCCTTCCCTCTGGCCTAATACCACACCCGCACAATCCCCCACCTCCATAAGCATTGATTTTTCCTTATTAACCGTCATTCCGGTTGCTTTCCCGAAACATTCCACCAATTCGCTCACTTTTCCTAAAACCTTGGCTCCACGAAATAAAACCGTAGTGTCGTCCACGTAACCTATAATTCCTGATTGTATCCCCACCCAACCTTGCTTGTCATCCTGTCGTACAATCCCCCTCACGGCTCTAAAAAACGGGTCCTGAATCAACGCAAAAAGAATTTGTGATATAGGACACCCCTGCCGTAATCCCCTATGCATCCTAACAACTTTTCCCAACCTACGGTTTACCTGCACCCTAAACGTAGCCTGCTCGTACAAAACCTGTGCCCAACTAACAATTTCCTTTCCGAAACCTTGCCACTGCATAAACTTCCATAATGCATCTCTCTCCACGCAATCGTATGCAGCGTGCCAATCTAAAGCTAATATTCCACCCTTATTACCCCTCCCGCTTTCCTCAATGAACCTGCGAATAATTCCTTGTCCCACACACATAGATCGTCCTGGCACACCATATTGTCCCTCGTCCAGAACTCTCTCCAAAACCCGTTTTATCCTATTTCCTAATAATTTCGCAAAAATTTTATAGTCGCCACACATTAATGAAATTGCCCTATAATTATGTATATAATTCCCAGATTTTTTTTTCGGGACTAGAACAACCACCGCTGTTCTTTGTTGCTGTCCCATAATGCCACTACTTTTCATGGCATTAAATAATATCACCAAAAAATCGCGAATACAATCCCAATTGTCCTTGTAAAAATCACAAGGGATTCCGTCAATCCCCGGCGACTTCCCTACACTCATACCCTCCACAGCTAACCTAATCTCTTCTTCACTTATAGGTCCATTCAAAGCCAACCTGTCCATGTACTCTAGATTACAACGTACATATTCACCCATTTCTCCCAGCGCCCCCTTAGAAATCCCAGCATTTTTGTATTGCAATTCATACCATGCGTCTACAAAGGTATTCATAGCCTCCGTTGACCGAAGGACCTGCCCCCTACTAAAGTTTCCCAATGACTCCTGAACCTCTAATCCCATTAATTCTGTCGCCTTACGGCGTCTGCCCTGCTCTCGCAAGACAAACGCCGAAGGACGGTCACCCCATAAAACCTCATCAATTCCACTTGCTATCCGCGCCGCATCAAAAATACGATTGTGAAAGTCTCTAATTAAGCGTTTTAAATTTTCAATTTCAACCACCGGATACACTCCCCCACCCTTTGTATAACATGCTTGCAGTTGATTTTCAAGATAGTTCAAGAGCCCATACTGCATTCTCTTGTCTTCTTTTCCTTGCTGCTGATAAAAATTCCTCACCTTCACCTTACCGACAGTATCCCACCATTCGACTATATCAATTCCCTCCTGCCATTCAGCCCACCATCCTCTCCAAGCACTCACAAAATCTTCCCTCACACCTCTTTTGTGCATTAAACCCACATTCAACTTCCAGAAACCTCTGTAACGCCTCGGTAATCCTACCCAGTCAACATCCGCCATAACACCTCTGTGATCAGAAAAGCTCACATTTAGCACACGTACACTCCTGACGCTGACACCTCTAGAAACGTATATGCGATCCAGTCTTGCCACATACTCCCTTCTAACGAACGTATGCATGACCCCACCCACCTCATCCCCCCCCCACATCCGTAACATTAACACTCCGCTAAAGGTCCCCTAAATATCCTGAAAAAAAACCTCTCCCTCTCGGTTCGACATCCTTGCGACGATCAATGCAATTCCAATCACCCCCAATAATCGTGACGACTGGCAGTGATCTTAAATGGTACACCAACACGTCCCTAAAAAACGCATTTTTTACACGCATGTCACCTTCCGCCGGTCCGTACACCCCCAGGAAGGCCACCCGTACCCCACCCCACACCCCATCAACCCTAACAACCCTCCCCTCCTCTCCTACCTCATATGTTTGCAAAGAAAACGGGCTAGCCTCTTTAACTAACACTGCTACACCACCTTTCAGTCTATTAGAACAGCCCATGTACAAAATATATTCAGGAATCAGCAATTCACCTAAAGATTTATAATTGTGTTCTTGTAAGAATACAACATCGGGTACATAATTTTTTAACAAAACCTCCAAATACTTACGTTTTTCAACAGACCGTAACCCATTTATATTTAAAGTAATACACTTGAACGTTTCATTGGAGGTTTACCCTTGGATACCTTGACATTCTTGGTTCCCTTGTGTGTATCTCCACTTCTTCCCCCACCCCCACCCCCCCCTGTGTCGTTCTCCTTGACATGCTGAACACATGTAGATTTGCCCTTGTCTCTACGAGTCACATCGCACCATGCTTTGTTCCCCGACCGTTGTCCTGGTGTCAAAACATCTTGAGAGTCAGATATCACCGCCACTCTCTTACGAGAACTGCGGCCAGTATCCATCTCATCTTCAGAACTGTTGTTCCTATGAACTTCCACGACCACAACCTGATGTTCAGCAATATGCCCGGAGGATGCCCCGTCCTTCTCCTTCACACTTACATCCTCTAAACCACCGTGAAGCCCCTCAGATGTGGAAGCATCCAATAAAACATTCAGAACTTCTTGAATAGATTGCTCCACGTCAACCTGAGTATGAACGAGATCTTCCTCTGTCGTCGCCGATACCACGCCCACGTCCTCCACTGCACCAGGGAGGGTTAGACATATCGGCGAGTCTTCAACCTCACCCTCTATCTCCTCACTCCATGATTTACGAGGCAATATATGTTGTTGTGTAGCAGCAGCATATGAACGCTGCTCCGTTGAAACATCAAACCGCCTTACTTCCGTCGTTTTATCACGTCTTGTAGGGCATTGCGCCGCCATATGGTCATACATCCCACAAAGCCTGCACGTACGCCTTTGTCCTGAGTACGTAACGTACACTTGCGTACGAAAGTCCTCCATAACCACATACGACGGAATAGGGTGCTTGAGGGACATTTTCAGGGAGAAAGACCCCTCCAGCATACCAACTAGAGGACCATCATGCCACCGTCCCATAGTTGCCATATGAACCGTGCCATAGCGTGCAAAAACATTCCTCAAATCACTCTCGTCCGCCTCAAAAGGAACGTTTCGTACCTTGATCCAGGTGTAAAAACGGGAGACGTCGTGAAGGCGAACAGTGACACCAGGATTAACAGTTTTGATCACATCCTGATAAGTGGCAACCATATTTTCGTAAGTACTATTTTGTCTGAATTTGACAAAAAGCCTCGAATTTCCGTTCAAAGAGACACCATAGAGATCTTCATTATTGATACCATATGTATCTCGGAGTATCGCAGTAAGCAGTAGATGTGTATTCTGATTGTTGAACGAGCCTGTCACCAATTGAAGGCAGACGGTGTTGACTCGCCTACGTACACCTTCCGCCATTGTGAGTGCACTGAGGAAAACTGCGCAGCAATCAACAGAGTCAGGAGCTACTGCGCAGCCTGTCCGTACGGCCCAAGAGCGATACGAACAATGTAAATATTAAATGTATAAATTCGTTATAAGTAAATGGAATATTTATAACGAATGTTTAAATTTGACTTATTAGCATTAAAACTTTTGTTTTCAAACTTTTGCGAAATTAGTATAATAACAATTATCATTATTATTATTCTCTGTCTCTTAGTAATAACCTACTCATTATTACCAATTTATCCTGACATTACAATTTTGTAATTGTTTGGTCTCAGACTGGGCCTCGGGGGCGTTGACCCCCAAAACCCTCTCCAGGTATACCTATGTATACCTGGAGAGGGTTTAATATAAAACTTTTATAATTATCAATGATTGTAACATCTACTTCCCGTACTCCAGGTATATCCCCCATATGATTTTACTGCTTTGTAAACTATGTAAAAATTTTTTTCAATAGTCCCCACGTGCTTCAGTTAACAACTTTGGTCTATTAAATGTTTGAGTTAACTTCTGTTTGTGTGAGTTGCAATTATTGGGAGAGAGAGGAAGAAAAGGGAGGATGGGTGATGCTGGAGAAAGAGGGAGAGAAGAGGGGATGAGTGATGGTGGAGAGAGAGAGAGAGAGAGAGAGAGAGAGAGAGAGAGAGAGAGAGAGAGAGAGAGAGAGAGAGAGAGAGAGAGAGAGAGAGAAAAGGAGGAAGGGTGATGCTGGAGAGAGAGAGAGAGAGGGAGAAGAGGAGGATGGGTGATGCTGACTGAGCCAGCTTCACTATACAGTAGTCCGCCGTCGGGACAACAGTATCCGGTGAGTGATCTCCCAGAGCAAGTCTGTCCCAAGTTCGCTGACTTGTACACTCACAAGCTAGCACTGGCGACCTTGATAAGGAATACGAAGTAATCTCTTTACCACTATGGAAGACGTTAGTGTATCTGGGGTACTGTGTAAAATTGTGCAATCTCTGCCTACAGTTGTTCTTGTTGCGACTGACGAATTAAGTCAGAATTTTCCCTTACGTACTGACGTAGCGCTGTGTTGCAGCGGTTAAGGTGTGGTGTTGGTGTTGTGTGGTTGGGATGTGGTGTTGTCACCCCTAGATGACCTGAGTTCGTGCAAGAATCATGGCTTGGCTACATAATTTATTATGCACACAAAAATGAGATCTAAATCCGTAAATCCTTCTAGGTCTCGATAATAATAATAATAATGATAATAATAATAATAATAATAATAATAATAATAATAATAATAATAATAATAATAATATAATTATTATTATTATTATTATTATTATTATTATTAATATTATTATTATTATTATTATTATTATTATTATTTAATGTTTGTATTTCACAACTGAACCAGCTAGTGTATTGTGCGCAGCGTACAAGTAATCATCTAGTGTATGGTAGCGCAAGAACATACAGTTACACATAAGACCTGGGAGCTAGAGGTTAACAGAAGCATATTTAAGCATATATTTTCTACTTATTTCATCTGTAGAGAATAATTTAGGGGACTTATTCAGAATTTTAAATTATTAGTGAGAGTGTGAGTGTGACGTTTGAGTGGGGAAGCTGGTTTGAAATAAGAGGGAAGACGTGGTTGGGGGTGATGCTGAGTGAGAGGGAAGACGTGGTTGGGGGCTGAGGCTGAGTGAGAGGGAAGACGTGGTTGGGGGTGATGCTGAGTGAGAGGGAAGACGTGGTTGGGGGTGAGGCTGAGTGAAAGGGAAAACGTGGTTGGGATGAGGCTGAGTGAGAAGGAAGACGTGGTTGGGGTGATGCTGAGTGAGAGGGAAGACGTGGTTGGAGCATGAGGCTTAGCGAGAAGGAAAACGTGGTTGAGGTGAGGCTGAGTGAGAGGGAAGACGTGGTTGGGGTTGAGGCTGAGTGAGAGGGAAGACGTGGTTGGGGTTGAGGCTGAGTGAGAGGGAAGACGTGGTTAGGGTTGAGGCTGAGTGAGAAGGAAGACGTGGTTGGGGTTGAGGCTGAGTGAGAGGGAAGAAGTGGTTGGGGGTGAGGCTGAGTGAGAGGGAAGACGTGGTTGGGGTTAAGGCTGAGTAAGAGGGAAGACGTGGTTGGGATGAGGCTGAGTGAGAAGGGAGACGTGGTTGGGGTTGAGGCTGAGTGAGAGGGAAGACGTGGTTGGGGTTGAGGCAGAGTAAGAAAGAAGACGTGGTTGGGGGTGAGGCTGAGTGAGAAGGAAGACGTGGTTGGCGTGATGCTGAGTGAGAAGAAAGACGTAGTTGGGGTGAGGCTGAGTGAGAGGGAAGACGTGGTTGGGGTGAGGCTGAGTAAGAGGGAAGACGTGGTTGGGGTGAGGCTGAGTAAGAGGGAAGACGTGGTTGGGGTTGAGGCTGAGTGAGAGGGAAGACGTGGTTGGGGTTGAGGCAGAGTAAAAAAGAAGGCGTGGTTGGGGGTGAGGCAGAGTAAGAAAGAAGACGTGGTTGGGGTGAGGCTGAGTGAGAAGGAAGAAGTGGTTGGCGTGATGCTGAGTGAGAAGAAAGACGTAGTTGGGGTGAGGCTGAGTAAGAGGGAAGACGTGGTTGGGGTGAGGCTGAGTAAGAGGGAAGACGTGGTTGGGGTTTGGCTGAGTAAGAGGGAAGACGTGGTTGGGGTGAGGCTGAGTAAGAGGGAAGACGTGGTTGGCGTGAGGCTGAGTGAGAAGAAAGACGTAGTTGGGGTGAGGCTGAGTGAGAGGGAAGACGTGGTTGGGGTGAGGCTGAGTGAGAGGGAAGACATGGTTGGGGTGAGGCTGAGTAAGAGGGAAGACGTGGTTGGGGTGAGGCTGAGTAAGAGGGAAGACGTGGTTGGGGTGAGGCTGAGTGAGAGGGAAGACGTGGTTGGGGTGAGGCTGAGTAAGAGGGAAGACGTGGTTGGGGTGAGGCTGAGTAAGAGGGAAGACGTGGTTGGGGTGAGGCTGAGTAAGAGGGAAGACGTGGTTGGGGTGAGGCTGAGTAAGAGGGAAGACGTGGTTGGGGTGAGGCTGAGTAAGAGGGAAGACGTGGTTGGGGTGAGGCTGAGTAAGAGGGAAGACGTGGTTGGCGTGAGGCTGAGTGAGAAGAAAGACGTAGTTGGGGTGATGCTGAGTGAGAGGGAAGACGTGGTTGGGGTGAGGCTCAGTGAGAGGGAAGACATGGTTGGGGTGAGGCTGAGTAAGAGGGAAGACGTGGTTGGGGTGAGGCTGAGTAAGAGGGAAGACGTGGTTGGGGTGAGGCTGAGTAAGAGGGAAGACGTGGTTGGGGTGAGGCTGAATAAGAGGGAAGACGTGGTTGGGGTGAGGCTGAGTGAGAGGGAAGACGTGGTTGGGGTGAGGCTGAGTAAGAGGGAAGACGTGGTTGGGGTGAGGCTGAGTAAGAGGGAAGACGTGGTTGGGGTGAGGCTGAGTAAGAGGGAAGACGTGGTTGGGGTGAGACTGAGTAAGAAGGAAGACGTGGTTTCGGTGAGGCTGAGTAAGAGGGAAGACGTGGTTGGGGTGAGGCTGAGTAAGAGGGAAGACGTGGTTGGGGTGAGGCTGAGTAAGAGGGAAGACGTGGTTGGGGTGAGGCTGAGCAAGAGGGAAGACGTGGTTGCGGTGAGGCTGAGTAAGAGGGAAGACGTGGTTGGGGTGAGGCTGAGTAAGAGGGAAGACGTGGTTGGGGTGAGGCTGAGTAAGAGGGAAGACGTGGTTGGGGTGAGGCTGAGTAAGAGGGAAGACGTGGTTGGCGTGAGGCTGAGTAAGAGGGAAGACGTGGTTGGGGTGAGGCTGAGTAAGAGGGAAGACGTGGTTGGGGTGAGGCTGAGTAAGAGGGAAGACGTGGTTGGCGTGAGGCTGAGTAAGAGGGAAGACGTGGTTGGGGTGATTCTGAGTAAGAGGGAAGACGTGGTTGGCGTGAGGCTGAGTAAGAGGGAAGACGTGGTTGGGGTGAGGCTGAGTAAGAGGGAAGACGTGGTTGGGGTGAGGCTGAGTAAGAGGGAAGACGTGGTTGGGGTGAGGCTGAGTAAGAGGGAAGACGTGGTTGGGGTGAGGCTGAGTAAGAGGGAAGACGTGGTTGGGGTGAGGCTGAGTAAGAGGGAAGACGTGGTTGGCGTGAGGCTGAGTAAGAGGGAAGACGTGGTTGGCGTGAGGCTGAGTAAGAGCTCAAAGCCTGAATTTGCACCCAAGAGATTTAAGTTAGGTAAAAGGACACAAGTACAAATAATGCGACATTTTATTGTTGCAACTTTTCGCTCTTCAGAAGATTGTCAAGCGAGACGTTGCCGCGAAAAAATGTCTCATTAGTTGCACTTATGTCCTGTTACCTAACATATTGTCGGTAGTTTTACTATTATAAAAGAAATATGTTAGTAAAATCATCACTGTATTAACGAGAGAGAACCACGAACATTTTCAACAAGTTTTGTTGAGACATCCTGAGAGAACATAGCAACAAGAGAAAGACGATCAGCGCCAAGAACAGTGACAAGAATCCATTAAACATGAAACCGCTAGGCCATTTTGTGCACGAATTCTCTTAGTGTTGCTATTCGTTTACTCGTTAAAGAAGATTAACCATTGTGAGTTTTTATCAATAGATGTGAGGCTTTCAGTGTTGCCAGGACTCTGGTGGATGTGTGGCAACACGGAGTGTAAAACAAATAAATATGTGTTTGTTGATGGTCTTGTAGTGTATGAGGGCAGAAGCGACCACTGGCTTATCCGTTAACCAGAAGAACTAATTAATTATAAGTAATTTACATCTTGTTTGTATAAGTCTGGTTGATCAGGCCCTGATCCACCACAAGGCCGCGGGGGCGTTGACCCCCGGAACTCTCTCCAGGTATATCGTAATAAGATTTCTTCGAATGAGCCGCCGTTGTAATAAAGTCTGGCGCTGTTTTGTGTTTTTTCATCCTAGTGGTTTATTTACTGATTGGGAATAGTAAAGTGGTTGTGTGTTCTCTCTTATCTGGTTAATTAGGTGATAATCTGAGCAGTTTTTATAACAAAAGCAATAATGTTAGAGCATCTTAGATTTTTCTTGACCTTCAGTAAACTTCTTTGTAAGTAATTTGTTTGTTATGAAAAAGTTTAAAATTAGGTGGCGTACTGATTGAAATATATTTACACACGCGCCGTCATCTTTGAATAAGAATGTGGCTTCTACAACTCCCTGATACCTCCTTGATACCTCCCTGATACCACCTTAATACCTCCCCGATACCACCTTGATACCTCCCTGATTCTCTGGACCTCCTATCATATCTAGGGTTGACTCAATCCACTGAATCACTTAGCGACTAATGACAACCTCGTGATGAAACCACTAAACCTGCTATACTTCCAACCCATCCCTTGGTATATATATATATATATATATATATATATATATATATATATATATATATATATATATATATATATATATATATATATATATATATATATATATATATATATATATATATACAATAAGATCACAACAAACAGGTGATATCACATTATGCAGAACAACTACTGTGAAAAAATAGTGAAATCCCAAGAGCTTTCGTAAATTCTCACATTATCGAGGAACTGTTCTTGAAAGCTCTTGGACCTTCACTATCCTACTCTGTGTTTGTCTGTTGAGCTGATAACAATGGATGTGACAATTAATCTCTATATTTTCTTTTTCTCCTTTTACTAGGAAAACGCTGATGAAACTAATGAGAACCAACAGGAAAAATGACAACAAACAGAAATAAACAGACGGGAATATTAGGAAGGCAAAAGAATCGAATAGAAATAAGAGCAAAAATTAAAAATATAACAGAAAAAATATTGGAAGAGTAACTCAGAGGAGACTAACAAACAGAACGACACAGAAAACTATCAGAAATTAAGGAAACTAAACGAATCAGTGATTTTTTTAAGAATCTTGATTGAAAAAACACCAAACAACAGAGACTAAAATCGAGGACAAATTAACCAAACTAGAAAAAATAGTTAACAAGACAAACAATAATAACCAAATTAGAAAAAATAGCTAACAAGACAAACAATAATAACCAAATTAGAAAAAATAGCTAACAAGACAAACAATAATAACCAAACTAGGAAAAATAAGATAGACAGCAATAACCAAACCAGATAAAAATAAGATAAACAATAATAACCTAGAAAAAATACAGATAAAGATGTAATAACTCTAAGTGAAGATCAAGGATATTTAGTGAAAGTGTGCAAAAGTAAGAGAAAGTAACGGATGGAAACATTATAGCTAAAAAGTTCATGAGACATGCCAGTCATCGCGACAACCCTCCTGTGTGTTCTGGCATTCTGCATCTACAGTGATGGTAAGTTAGTGACGATGTTAACATGATGTTAGTGATAACTTGGTGTGTTAGCCATATTTTATGTATTTAGCAAATTGGAAACATCCGCAGTGTGTGGCTACCGGATTCTAAATGATGATACCCGAATCATGCAGTGAATCATTCTAGATTAGAATAAATAAAGCAAAGTAAGTATTAGATTTACATTGTTCATTAGAATAAGTAAAGTATTAGACATCGTTTCCCTGTCATAATACACCGAAGACTGGGGTTTGTCACATCAGGTAATGAAATATGTCAGCCTGAACTGACTTCAGCAGGGCGATGATGTTAAGTATTCGACAGTACAAGTAGCTACGGCAGCTTCAAAGATTTTATTCCAGCAGAGCTGGAGTTACTTGTAAGTGACCATCTCTCAGTATGACCTGTATCGCACTCACTGATATAGCTTGGGGTGACCAGCAGCTTAGTGAGGAAGAGAGACGTGTGGATGGTGATGAAATCAATATGACTGCAACCACAGAAAACCTTTATTTGGATATATCTTGCTCCCCTGGAGACATATCTGTCCAATATAGAGTAAGAAAAAATATGGGTATATGTTAATAGTAGACTAATGAAAAGGTGATCGTGAAGATCAGTACCACAGGAGAATACATCCCTGTCATCGAATTACTCCAAAATGAATCTCAAAAGTAAGCAAAATGTTAAAACATAAGTGAGTGGAGCAAACTGTCAAGCAAATTACCTTGATTAACTTGAAAAAGAGATTAGCTAAATAATTGAGTGTAAATCAACTCTGCCTAGCATGGGTCAGCAGGGCTCTTGCAGTGTTTCTCAACTCTCATGTTATGTTCATAAACCCAACATGTTTACATTTTGCCCCGAACTGCGAAATCCGTTATGATTTCTGAGGCAGGAGAAAACACCCAGGGCGTATGTTTACTTATGGTATTGAAACGTTCGAGTCGGCCACGGAGAACTGGTTGTGGTTTATCTTTCCCCTCGCGCCTTGTGTAACTTTTGGGTCATTTGTGTTATCTTTCTCTCGTGGCTTGCGTGATTTTTTCGGGTCATTTATGTTATCTTCCCCTCGTGGTTTGTGTGATTTTTGGGTCATTTATGTTATCTCCTCTCGTGGCTTGTGTGATTTTCGGGTCTATGTTATCTTCCCCTCGTAGTTTGTGTAATTTTTGGGTCATTTGAGTTATCATCCCCTTGTGGCTGGTGTGATTTTTGGGTCATTTGTATTTCTTAGTGAGGAGATGTGTTTTTTCTCTATCTTGCTCAGCCTCTTCCTTCTGTGATTCTTCTTACCGCTAATGCTGCTGCTGCTGCCGTAACTGCTGCAACACTACTGTTACAGCTGTTACTATTGCTATTACTGCTATTCTACTGCTGTTGTTATTGCTTCTATTACCGTTTTTACTGTTTCTCATAATACTACTGTTACTGCTATTTCTACTATTACTACTGCTGCTGCTACTACTACTACTACTACTACTACTACTACTACTAGTAGTAGTAGTAGTAGTAGTAGTAGTAGTAGTAGTAGTAGTGTTGCTAATATAACTACGGTGTTACTACAGCTTCTACTACTAAGATTATTAATATTATTATTATTATTATTATTATTATTATTATTATTATTATTATTATTATTATTATTATTATTATTATTATTATCACATTCAAACATTCAAGGGAAATCTCTGAATCCATAAGGCTCGTACAACGCCCGGGGGGCGTGAGATAATCAGATTTTGATCCCATGAAGGGGATGGCAGCTCCAGTTCGTCAGATCAAGAGCACCAGCATCGAGGGCTCCCCCACCCCCTGCCTCCCCTTCAAGGGCTCCTCCCCTGCCCCCCATCCACCCCCCGTCAAGGGCAAGAAAGTATCGTAAGCTCAACGTCTCTTCCATCACCTCTCAGTGTCTCGCCCCGATTGAGAATTCTTCCTAAGAAAACATTTGATGCGTCTTTGGCAAATTTGTTATTAATCCACCTTGAGCTCCGTCCCACTTTTCTGAGCTCTGATCACCTGATCATTTTTCCAGCGGTGTCTTCCTCGTCTAGCTGTGAGACGTTGATTGTCGATATTCAATTTATTTCGAGAGTTATTTTTTATTGTGAGCTTGTTATTGAGTGTATCTCTCTCTCTCTCTCTCTCTCTCTCTCTCTCTCTCTCTCTCTCTCTCTCTCTCTCTCTCTCTCTCTCTCTCTCTCTCTCTCTCTCTCTCTCTCTCTCTCTCTCTTTACACAGGGTATAATGAGGTTAGGGTAAATATTCCTACATTTATTTACAAGCTAAGAGCTGTTACCTACGTAAGCTCATTTAAAATCCTTTTTATTGTTATGAGACATACAAGTAGGGAACATCATGAAGTTGGAGCCATCTGTGGGTCAGCATTTTCATTTGATCAATTGATTTTATTTCGTAAATGTCATTATGCAGTGCGAACATGTTCCACACTCGAGTCATCCTGGGAATAAATGATCTCAGATGAAGTTATGTTCTGGAGAAGGGTACAGCCCGAGTGTAGTTGCTGTTTGCTGCCCGTCTTGTGGTGTAGAAGCTCACTTCTCGCTGTCCTCGCAGTGGAGCTAGGTGTAGTACTTTGACAATATTGGTTTTGTACATAACAGTAAGGCCACCCACATCCCTCCGGTATTGAAGGCTCTGCTGAAATGACAGATCTATCCAGGATTGATCAAGGCGAGAGATGAGGCGTCTTGCTCTGTTCTCTACTCTGTCAAAAAGTCGCAGATGACATGGGGGGGCAGGCACTCCAAGAAAGTGGAGTATACTCAAAGTGTGACCGTACTTGTGCCTCGAACAGGATCTTGCAACCCCTACTGTCAAGCAGATGCGAGATACGTCGAAGTGCTGTAAGCTTCCTGGCTGCCT
>NC_091370.1:6582783-6587783 GCF_038502225.1 Cherax quadricarinatus | reverse complement strand
GTTGAAATCCTCCATAACCAGCAACTTTGCTCTGTTGGAATGAGCTCTTCTTGCCACCTCAGCAAGTGTGTCCACCATTGCTCTGTTGCTCTCTTCATATTCCTCTCTTGGCCTCCTGCAGTTCTGTGGTGGATTATACGTCACTGCAATGACCACTTTGTGTTCCCCAGACTGAAGTGTACCTGCTATGTAGTCTCTTTCTCCCGTCTCATCTATGCCTTCCATTTTCTCGAATTTCCATCTGTTTTTTACGAGCAGTGCAACCCCACCTTCCCCCCTGCCCCTTCTATCTTTCCTCATGATCTGGTATCCTGGTGGGAAGATTGCATCTGTTATTGTCTCCGTGAGTTTTGTTTCTGTAACTGCTATGATGTCTGGGGACTTCTCATTGATTCTTTCTTGCCATTCCTCATGTGTGTGTGTGTGCGTGTGTGTGATATACTGTGATATACATCCCCATGGCAGGGACACGGTGAGCATTCGTGTCAAGTGTAGCCCTATGCCACCTATGGCGGAGGCACAGGGCCGCTCCAACCATAGGGCTACAAACGGTACATCACTTGTACCAACTCCAACACTCCTTCGGGAGTCACTGCCAGGCCACCACATGGAGAAGACCTGGGCCAGGACCCGTCCTGGCAAACCTACATAAACACTGTGTGGACGAAATCTTGTCAACAAAGAATCGCATCAGATTGCATTTGTGTCTTTTTTTTCCAGAATTAATAAATGTCAGTAATACAGACGGCCGGCCCAGCACAGTTTGGTGCATAAAAAAAAGTTTGTGCCATTTTACGTTATAAGCCGTTAAACATGTAGAAATTTTTGGTAATTTGATTCTCTCTGAGACAAAAGCGTATTCCAGATCGTATTGTGCTTATGACTGCCCGACATTAAGCAGAAAAAAATACAAAAATACAAGTAAAACACACCTTTAATTCAATAACGTTTCCATTATGAAGTAAAAAAAATAAATTACATCGTGCACTGATGAACTGACCAACTCTCTCACTGAGGATTCAAAACAGCTGACACAACCTTCAAAAAGAACATCAGAACATTCGTAATCAACAAATTCAAACAAAGTGGCCAAGAATATTTCAAATTTTTTAGAGAGAACCTGTCCAAATTCTATGAGGCAAACAAAAAAATAACTTAAAATTATTTGAGGCTGCAAACAACCCAAAGAATAAAAAAAGACTTGCTCTTAGAACTCTTTATTACATCAAAGAACAAACCACTTGACTTAAAAGAGTTCTTCAGATATGAGAAGCAGCCATTTCTTGCAACCATCAGCAACAACGGGGGACTATACCTTCCAAAAGTCAGTTCTTGCCAATTCACTTCCAGTGCTTTATCCAGGTTGAATCAACAGAAGCAAATGTTGATAGTCTTTGGACTGACGAGTCTGCTCTTGTTCGTCATTTGTATTCATCATAAAACATATCTGATTCATGATTCTGGTCTTGTCCGCTGTTTGTATCTCTCAGAAAACATTTTTCAAAAGTGTGTAAACATCTCTTTTCAGAACAAAAATCACAGCTCTAGTTAACACGCAAGAGAGATGATGTTTTATTTGATCAGTACAAGACTGGCAGCCGGACAGCGTATACAAGACTGGCAGCCTGACAGCGTATACAAGACTGGCAGCCTGACAGCGTATACAAGACTGGCAGCCTGACAGCGTATACAAGACTGGCAGCCTGACAGCGTATACAAGACTGGCAGCCTGACAGCGTATACAAGACTGGCAGCCTGACAGCGTATACAAGACTGGCAGCCTGACAGCGTATACAAGACTGGCAGCCTGACAGCGTATACAAGACTGGCAGCCTGACAGCATATACAAGACTGGCAGCCTGACAACGTATACAAGACTGGCAGCCTGACAGCATACACAAGACTGGCAGCCTGACAGCGTATACAAGACTGGCAGCCTGACAGCGTATACAAGACTGGCAGCCTGACAGCATACACAAGACTGGCAGCCTGACAGCGTATACAAGACTGGCAGCCTGACAGCGTATACAAGACTGGCAGCCTGACAGCGTATACAAGACTGGCAGCCTGACAGCGTATACAAGACTGGCAGCCTGACAGCGTATACAAGACTGGCAGCCTGACAGCGTATACAAGACTGGCAGCCTGACAGCATATACAAGACTGGCAGCCTGACAACGTATACAAGACTGGCAGCCTGACAGCATACACAAGACTGGCAGCCTGACAGCGTATACAAGACTGGCAGCCTGACAGCGTATACAAGACTGGCAGCCTGACAGCGTATACAAGACTGGCAGCCTGACAGCGTATACAAGACTGGCAGCCTGACAGCATATACAAGACTTTCAGCCTGACAGCGTATACAAGACTGGCAGCCTGACAGCGTATACAAGACTGGCAGCCTGACAGCGTATACAAGACTGGCAGCCTGACAGCGTATACAAGACTGGCAGCCTGACAGCGTATACAAGACTGGCAGCCTGACAGCATATACAAGACTGGCAGCCTGACAGCATACACAAGACTGGCAGCCTGACAGCATATACAAGACTGGCAGCCTGACAGCGTATACAAGACTGGCAGCCTGACAGCGTATACAAGACTGGCAGCCTGACAGCATATACAAGACTGGCAGCCTGACAACGTATACAAGACTGGCAGCCTGACAGCGTATACAAGACTGGCAGCCTGACAGCGTATACAAGACTGGCAGCCTGACAGCGTATACAAGACTGGCAGCCTGACAGCGTATACAAGACTGGCAGCCTGACAGCATATACAAGACTGGCAGCCTGACAGCATACACAAGACTGGCAGCCTGACAGCATATACAAGACTGGCAGCCTGACAGCGTATACAAGACTGGCAGCCTGACAGCGTATACAAGACTGGCAGCCTGACAGCATATACAAGACTGGCAGCCTGACAACGTATACAAGACTGGCAGCCTGACAGCATACACAAGACTGGCAGCCTGACAGCGTATACAAGACTGGCAGCCTGACAGCGTATACAAGACTGGCAGCCTGACAGCATACACAAGGCTGGCAGCCTGACAGCGTATACAAGACTGGCAGCCTGACAGCGTATACAAGACTGGCAGCCTGACAGCATATACAAGACTGGCAGCCTGACAACGTATACAAGACTGGCAGCCTGACAGCATACACAAGACTGGCAGCCTGACAGCGTATACAAGACTGGCAGCCTGACAGCATACACAAGACTGGCAGCCTGACAGCGTATACAAGACTGGCAGCCTGACAGCGTATACAAGACTGGCAGCCTGACAGCGTATACAAGACTGGCAGCCTGACAGCGTATACAAGACTGGCAGCCTGACAGCATATTCAAGACTGGCAGCCTGACAGCGTATACAAGACTGGCAGCCTGACAGCGTATACAAGACTGGCAGCCTGACAGCGCATACAAGACTGGCAGCCTGACAGCGTATACAAGACTGGCAGCCTGACAGCGTATACAAGACTGGCAGCCTGACAGCGTATACAAGACTGGCAGCCTGACAGCGTATACAAGACTGGCAGCCTGACAGCGTATACAAGACTGGCAGCCTGACAGCGTATACAAGACTGGCAGCCTGACAGCGTATACAAGACTGGCAGCCTGACAGCGTATACAAGACTGGCAGCCTGACAGCGTATTCAAGACTGGCAGCCTGACAGCATATACAAGACTGGCAGCCTGACAACGTATACAAGACTGGCAGCCTGACAGCATACACAAGACTGGCAGCCTGACAGCGTATACAAGACTGGCAGCCTGACAGCGTATACAAGACTGGCAGCCTGACAGCGTATACAAGACTGGCAGCCTGACAGCGTATACAAGACTGGCAGCCTGACAGCATATACAAGACTGGCAGCCTGACAGCGTATACAAGACTAGCAGCCTGACAGCGTATACAAGAGTGGCAGCCTGACAGCGTATACAAGACTGGCAGCCTGACAGCGTATACAAGACTGGCAGCCTGACAGCGTATACAAGACTGGCAGCCTGACAGCATATACAAGACTGGCAGCCTGACAGCATACACAAGACTGGCAGCCTGACAGCATATACAAGACTGGCAGCCTGACAGCATACACAAGACTGGCAGCCTGACAGCATATACAAGACTGGCAGCCTGACAGCGTATACAAGACTGGCAGCCTGACAGCATACACAAGACTGGCAGCCTGACAGCGTATAGACCAATAAGCCTAACCTCCATAGTGGGAAAATTTATGGAATCAATAATTGCCGAGGCAGTTCGTAGCCACCTTGAAAAGCATAAATTAATCAACGAATCTCAGCATGGTTTTACAAAGGGGCGTTCCTGCCTTACGAATTTATTAACTTTTTTCACTAAGGTATTTGAGGAGGTAGATCATGGTAATGAATATGATATTGTGTATATGGACTTCAGTAAGGCTTTTGACAGGGTCCCACATCAGAGACTATTGAGGAAAATTAAAGCACATGGAATAGGAGGAGAAATTTTTTCCTGGATAGAGGCATGGTTGACAAATAGGCAGCAGAGAGTTTGCATAAATGGGGAGAAATCAGAGTGGGGAAGTGTCACGAGCGGTGTTCCACAGGGGTCAGTGTTGGGCCCCCTGCTGTTCACAATCTACATAAACGACATAGATGAGGGCATAAAGAGCGACATCGGCAAGTTTGCCGATGACACCAAAATAGGCCGTCGAATTCATTCTGACGAGGACATTCGAGCACTCCAGGAAGATTTGAATAGACTGATGCAGTGGTCGGAGAAGTGGCAGATGCAGTTTAATATAGACAAATGCAAAGTTCTAAATGTTGGACAGGACAATAACCATGCCACATATAAACTAAATAATGTAGATCTTAATATTACGGATTGCGAAAAAGATTTAGGAGTTCTGGTTAGCAGTAATCTGAAACCAAGACAACAGTGCATAAGTGTTCGCAATAAAGCTAATAGAATCCTTGGCTTCATATCAAGAAGCATAAATAAT
>NC_091370.1:6570283-6575283 GCF_038502225.1 Cherax quadricarinatus | reverse complement strand
CTCTCTCTCTCTGTCTCTAGGGTGACACTTCTTACCTCTCATTTATCCTGGAAATGGAATTCCAAGAAAGTCGCTCGAGTAGAAGGATAGCGGGTAGTCAGGTCGAGGAGCTCCTTGAAGTACCTGGAGGAGGGGAGGAAGAGAAGGAAGATTAAGAGGAAGAAGAAGAAAGAAGGAAGGAAGAGGCAACAAGTGGTTGCTCCTCTTCCTCTTCCTCTTGACACTACATTCATCTTATGCTGAATAAAAAATATATTGCTGTGTAATTATCCCTGCATTAAGTAATACAGCAGAAGGCTCCTCCCCACCCTCCACCACTGAATTAAGCAATAAAGCAGAAGGCTCTCTTCCCAACCTCCACCAATGCTTCCAGTAATAAAATAAGGCTTTCTCCCCTCGCTCCACCACTGCATTAAACAATAAATCAGAAGGCTCTCTTCCCCTCCTTCACCACTGCTTCCAGTAATAAAGCACAAGGTTCTCTCCCCTCCCTCCATCCCTCCTTCAAGTAATAAAGCAAAAGGCTCTCTTCCCACCCTTCACCACTGCTTCCAGTAATAATACACAAGGTTCTCTCCCCTCCCTCCATCCCTGCTTCAAGTAATAAAGGAAAGGCTCTCCACCCTCCATCACCTTCACTACAACTTCAAATAATAAAGCGCATGGCTCTCTGGATATCTTATTCAAAGAAGCCTCTCGCCTACACAGCAGGCTTGCTCAGTCGACTATATAGATAAGAAATGTAAGCAACAGAAGCAGAGGAGAGGAAGATGACATGATCAACCCGTCAGTCTTGAAGGTTGAGGGTGACTTGTTCATTATATGACTGAGAAAGTCTTGTTGAATCTCATGAAACATGTCTAGTCATGCTAGGTACATGATGTATACATGAATGGTACGCAGTACTGACAAGATGAATATTAGACACGTGCAACATCTGGTTGTCTTTATTGTAGACGTTTCGTCTAGGATAAAAATACCCAGATGCTGCACATGTGTCTAATTTTTAGGTATATGATGTTTGTAGGATTGATGGATTATTGGTTAGAAAGTTGTGATTTTTTATTTGCTTCTCGCGAGGCGGCGGGCCAAAATAACACGGGTTCGATCCCCGGCCAGCCGCAGTGTGTTCAAGCCTCGCGACCACATCTACAGGTTCATTGTTAACGCAGGAAGGTTAATAATAACGCAAGAAAACCCAGGTAAACAAATCAGTTTGGTTGGGACCCCTTGGAGGAAGGGACCCGCAAAACTCTATTAACTGTTAAGTAAATGGACATAGATGTAGCTAATGTGACATTTGATTTTGGCAACGTTTCGCTCTCTAGCAGGTTTGTCAAGCTTGACAAAGCTGCTGGAGAACTGAAAGTTACCACAAAATGTGACGTTATTTGCACGTGTGTCCATTTACCTAACACTAATCAGTAATTCTTACCATCATTACTAATCTATGAACTTCCACGTAAATATTTACAGTAGGATGATCAGTGGGTGATATGAGACTTTTCCATATGTCTCCATTCATTTTGCTGCCCTTGTTCGATTATCAGTAAATAGCTTCCTGGTAGAGAATAAGTGGTTGTGGTGGACTATCCGCCAGGAAACAGGACAAGTGTTTCCTGACGCGATTTAGATGATGATCCGTTGCCAGGTGAACATCCGTTGAGGGACCACAGCTAAGATTTACATGAGATAAAAAAGACAGAGAAACACTCACTACTTTTCAGGGTAAGATAATATAAGTTATATAAAATCTGGAAGAAATGTTACGAACAGTGGTAATTTTTTGTACATGTTATGGGTATTCATAGATATTATGAAGACACAGTGAAGTACAACAATGACTTATTTTCCATTATTAATGGTTATAAATGACCATAATTTTTAAAGGGGTGGACCGGTAAGCCAGCGGAAGGCCTCGGTCAGATGACCAAAAAGCTCCAAAGGCGGGTCATCATCTGACTAAGACCCGCGTCAGGAAACATTTGTCCTGTTTCCTGACGAACCTTACCTAACCTAACCTAACCTAACTTAACTTATTTTCCACTAAAGTGCTTATTTTTTTCAGAAACTTGCATGTGGCGTTTTATATCCAACATTTATCCATATTAAATATATGAAACGTAAATCACAAAGCATATACGTCAATGACCTACTATGAAGGATAACGTTAACAATAAAATTAATATCTCTCTCTCTCTCTCTCTCTCTACACAGGGTTTGACAAGGTTAAGGATCCCTAGCTTTATTGACAGCTATTTACAGGTTAAGGATTCCCTAACTTTATTGGCAAGCTAGGCTATTACCTACATCAGCTCATTTGAAAGCATTTTTGTTATGAGACATACAAGTAGGGAACAGGATGAAGTTGGAGCCATCTGTGGGCCAGCATTTTCATTTGATCAACTGACGTTATCTCGTTGACATCATTATGCTGTACGAATGTGTTCCATACTCGAGTCATCCTGGGTATGTATGATCTCAGATGGAGTGATGTTCTGGAGAAGGGTACAGCCAGAGTGAGTTGCTGCTTTCTGCCCGTCTTGTGGCATAAAAGCTTGTTTCACGCTGTCCTCGAAGTGGATCCAAGGTGTGGTATTTTGACAATATTGGCCTTGTACATAACAGTAAGGCCACCCACATCCCTCCTATGTTGAAGGCTCTGCTGAAATGACAGATCTATCCAGGATGGGTCCAGGCGAGAGATGAGACGTCTTGCTCTGTTCTCTACTCTGTCAAGCAGTCGCAGATGAGGAGGGGGCAGGCAACCCAGAAAGTGGAGCATACTCAAGGTGTGAGCGTACTTGTGCCTCATACAGGATCTTGCAACCCCTACTGTCAAGCAGATGCGAGATACGGCGAAGTGCTGTAAGCTTCCTGGCTGCCTTGTTTGCAAGATTTACAACATGGTTCTTCATGGTTAGTTTGGAGTCAAATTTCACCCCAAGGATATCAACTTCTTCTCCAGGTGCCAACATCGTCCCATTCATCCTTACTACTGCGCCAGCATTACCATCATGGTGCCTAGAGACGAACATCATTTGCGTTTTTTCAGGTGCAAATGTTACTTGCCATCTATTTCCCCAAGCTGATATAGCTCTCAGCTGGTGATTGATGTAAGCTTAGAGCAGCTGGCATTTCTTCTCTTGGATAAGTGAATGTCAGTGTACAGTCGTCTGCATATGCATGTGATTCTGGGATGAGATGAAGAAGGTCGTTGAAGTAGACATTCCATAACAGTGGACCCAGCACACTTCCTTGTGGAACGCTTGCCCCAATAGGATGTCTTGCTGATTCCGTTCCATTGAGGACTACACTTAGAGATCTACCATGAAGGTAATCACTGAGGAGGCATAGCGTAGAGCCTGCAATTCCCAGTGCTTGAAGTTTTGCTAAGAGGCCCTGGTGCCACACCCGGTCAAGCGCCAGCAATGTCCAGTGCTACCACACAGCTGACTTTGGATTCATCCAGTGACTGGTGCCACTTAGTGGAGAGGTTTAACAACAGATCAGCAGCAGAGTATCCTTTCCTGAAGCCATATTGACGATCACAAAGTAGTGAGTGGTAGTCAAAAAAAAATCTGTCATTTGTCTTGAGATTATTGTCTCAAGGATCTTACCAGTGATTGACAGGAGTGACACTGGTCTGTAGTTGCTGATTTCTGCTCTGCTCTTCTTTTTTGTGAACAGGGACTACATTTGCCTCTTTCCATGGAGGACCATTTGCACTGTACTAGGCAGTGCTGAAAGATGTGAGTTAGAGGTGCTGCTAGCTGGTCTGCACATCTCAACAATCTTGGGCTCAACTTGTCTGGGCCCACAGCCTTTTTTGGTCAAGTGATTTAAGAAGGAAATGCACCTCCTTCTGCCTTATTGTCGCCACTGACAGTTTTGACACAGTTCTTGCAGCTAGCCAAGGAGGGTCCCTTGCTGGATCAGGAACTTGCATTTTTCTCTTGACTACTAGTAGAGGTGGTCCCATCCTGTCGATTTAGAGGTGGAATAAGTTCATCAGGCAGATAACCTTGTCTGTCCTTGACCAGGGACCACCAGGTTTTGGAGCCTACCCTACCTGATGCTAACTTTCTTTTAGTGTCCAACTCCCATTTAGCAATGGCCCACTTTTGAACATCACCCATATGCCTACAGGCTTGCATGTGCAAGTTCCTGTTATAGGTGGTAGGATGTCTCTTATACCTTCGCCATGCTTTGTACTTAGCAGTAGCAGCCTCTCTACAACGAAAGCCAAACCAAGGCTGATCTGTAGGCTTTGTCACATATTGCCGGTGAGGAATGTGTTCTTGTTGCAGATTAAGGATGTGTCCAGTGAAAGGCTTTCACTTGGTTGTCAACATCCCCCTGGAGAAGAACATTCCAGTCGGTGGTGGCGAGCTCAGAGCAAAGGGCTGGCCAATTACCTCTTTCCCATAGCCAGGTTGTGCGTGTGGACTCCTCACCTCGTTCTGTTGGGATCTTAAGTGTGGTAAAAACAGCCTTGTGGTCAGACGATCCAACGTACCCGAGGGGTTGACAAGTGACTATGCCTTCTGCCAGATCACTCACTACTGGGTCAAAGGAGGAGCCAGAGATATGAGTAGGGAAATCAACAAAGTTTCTCATGTCAAACACTGCAAGAGTCATCAAGAAAGTCCCTCTGTATAAGGTGCTGGTTGGGGTCACCAACAATTATAATATGTTGACAGTTGTGTTGTAGCAGAGGGGAGTCAATATTTTCCATTAGGAAGTTGATAGGGTCTGCATGTTGCCACTGAGGTCTGTACATTGCACATGCTAGTACAGAGGTACTGAGTGTTTATACAGAGCTTGAAGAACATCATTTCAAGATGTGTAGGGGTGGCAACATCTATGTGCTGGGCATGAACACTTTTAGAGAAGCACACAGCACTGCCTCCTTGCCCTTGCCTGTCTCTTCTCATCCATGAGGTGTAGCCAGCAATTCTTGCAAAATTTTCTGAGTCCTGTCATCCAAAAATGTTTCA
>NC_091370.1:6540283-6565283 GCF_038502225.1 Cherax quadricarinatus | reverse complement strand
TCTATTAACTGTTAAGTAAATGGACATAGATGTAGCTAATGTGACATTTGATTTTGGCAACGTTTCGCTCTCTAGCAGGTTTGTCAAGCTTGACAAAGCTGCTGGAGAACGAAAGGTTACCACAAAATGTGACGTTATTTGCACGTGTGTCCATTTACCTAACACTGTCGGTAATTCTACCATCATTACTAATCTATGAACTTCCACGTAAATATTTACAGTAGGATGATCAGTGGGTGATATGAGACTTTTCCATATGTCTCCATTCATTTGCTGCCCTTGTTCGATTATCAGTAAATAGCTTCCTGGTGAGAGAATAAGTGGTTGTGGTGGACTATCCGCCAGGAAACAGGACAAGTGTTTCCTGACGCGATTTAGATGATGATCCGTTGCCAGGTGAACATCCGTTGAGGGACCACAGCTAAGATTTACATGAGATAAAAAAGACAGAGAAACACTCACTACTTTTCAGGGTAAGATAATATAAGTTATATAAAATCTGGAAGAAATGTTACGAACAGTGGTAATTTTTTGTACATGTTATGGGTATTCATAGATATTATGAAGACACAGTGAAGTACAACAATGACTTATTTTCCATTATTAATGGTTATAAATGACCATAATTTTTAAAGGGGTGGACCGGTAAGCCAGCGGAAGGCCTCGGTCAGATGACCAAAAGCTCCAAAGGCGGGTCATCATCTGACTAAGACCCGCGTCAGGAAACATTTGTCCTGTTTCCTGACGAACCTTACCTAACCTAACCTAACCTAACTTATTTTCCACTAAAGTGCTTATTTTTTCAGAAACTTGCATGTGGCGTTTTATATCCAACATTTATCCATATTAAATATATGAAACGTAAATCACAAAGCATATACGTCAATGACCTACTATGAAGGATAACGTTAACAATAAAATTAATATTTTTCCACCTCTCTGCAGCTTCATTCATTAGGCATTCTTAAGCTCTAATCTTAAACTGATTTATACTATAACCTGATTTCGCACGATCAAGTAACATTCCAGTCTTTCAGTGCTGTATAATACGTGTTTGAAGCCTCGCTATCTGTTGTGAGTACTTCGAATTTTTATCCACTCTCCCTCATGCAATATTGACTTTGATTCCTAATCTTTACGGATTTTGAAACTAGATTCTCTTGGATACTGATCGTTAATGATTGTGTATATGGTTGAGTTTAAGCTCTATCTGCCGTTTTCAACAATTTTTGTTGTAGCAGTTTATGGTCAAGTGTAGTGCCCACACGGTGAGCTTTTAAACGTTGGAAGATAAATGGTTCAGAGAACCGACAAGTTGATATATTAGACACTTGTGCAACACTTAAGTATCTTCATTGTGGAAACGTTTCGCCACACAGCGACTTCATCAGTCCAATACAAAGGAGAATGGTGAGACTCAGGAGTTCGATTACCACAAACTCCTTCTGATCTTCACCATTTTTCTTTGTATTGGACTGATAAAGAATAAAGAAGCCCAATTGTTGCACATGTATCTGGTTTATCAATTTTACTACGTGTGTTTTAATCCATCGTGTCTGTATTTATATATTCTTTCATTTAGTAGTTCATCCTGACCCAGAGGTTCTCTTGGTCCTGGTCCAGCATGAATCTTGGTCCTGGTCCAGCATGAATCTTGGTCCTGGTCCAGCATGAATCTTGGTCCTGGTCCAGCATGAGTTATTTGTGAGATGTTGTTTACGTGGGTTTCACTACATGATGTACATGATGTTGTACCTGGTACATGATATTGTACCTGGTGCATGATATTGTACCTGGTACATGATATTGTACCTGGTACGTGAGTCAGATACAGGTTCTTCCATACCTGCACTAGTTACAACCGTCCCTTACTACAGAACTTTAAACGTTATTCGTCTGTTTTACTACGTCGCTAACGCACGAATCAAAACATATTCTTACATATTTCACTGAGTTGACTTAAGAAATCGTAATGACACGATTGCAAATAAACCATACCCCCGGCCGGGATTGAACCCGCGGTCATAGAGTCTCAAAACTCCAGCCCGTCGCGCTAGCCACTAGACCAGCTAGCCACAATAAGATTCATCCAACTAGGTATATTTCTACACCATAGGAAAGTTAGCACAGGCACCTCTGTGACCACAAATGCAAGTTTTTACAGACGAATCTCCAGCTAGCGTGGCCGTGACGAACTCTAGCTCAAGTCCCTTCACTGCCGTCAACATGACTTAAGAAATCGTAATGACACGATTGCAAATAAACCATACCCCCGGCCGGGATTGAACCCGCGGTCATAGAGTCTCCAAACTCCAGCCCGTCGCGCTAGCCACTAGACCAGCTAGCCACAATAAGATTCATCCAACTAGGTATATTTCTACACCATAGGAAAGTTAGCACAGGCACCTCTGTGACCACAAATGCAAGTTTTTACAGACGAATCTCCAGCTAGCGTGGCCGTGACGAACTCTAGCTCAAGTCCCTTCACTGCCGTCAACATGACTTAAGAAATCGTAATGACACGATTGCAAATAAACCATACCCCCGGCCGGGATTGAACCCGCGGTCATAGAGTCTCAAAACTCCAGCCCGTCGCGCTAGCCACTAGACCAGCTAGCCACAATAAGATTCATCCAACTAGGTATATTTCTACACCATAGGAAAGTTAGCACAGGCACCTCTGTGACCACGGGTTCAATCCCGGCCGGGGGTATGGTTCACTGAGTTCCTCTTGAGACTCGTTCCTCGTTATACAATACTTTAAAATTATTTCTTTTCTTGATTTTTACGTTTTGAGTTATAAACCACATTATTATTATTATAATCAAAAAGAAGCGCTAAGCCACAAGGGCTATACAGCATTATAAACCACAGCCTCGTTTTTTTCCCCTGGGTGCCCTGGCAGTTTTGTGTCTTATCAACCATTGTTTTAAGAACATAAGAACATAAGAACGAAGGAACACTGCAGAAGGCCTACTGGCCCATGCGAGGCAGGTCCAAGTCTCCTACCGGCTTAAGCCAATGCACCCAACCCAGTCAGGTCAGGTCACATTGACTTAAGGGAGGAACACGGCAACCGACCTGTTAGCACAAGCTATCAGGTCTAACTCACACCCACCCACATCTACTCATGTATTTATCCAACCTATTTTTAAAGCTACACAACGTTCTGGCCTCTATAACGGTACTTGGGAGTTTGTTCCACTCATCCACAACTCTATTACCAAACCAGTACTTTCCTATATCCTTCCTGAATCTGAATTTTTCCAACTTAAAACCATTGCTGCGAGTCCTGTCTAGGCTAGATATTTTCAGCACACTATTTACATCCCCTTTATTTATTCCTGTCTTCCACTTATACACCTCAATCATATCCCCCCTAATTCTACGTCTTTCTAGAGAGTGCAGTTTCAGGGCCCTTAGTCTATCCTCATAGGGAAGGTTTCTGATACATGGGATCATCTTTGTCATCCTCCTTTGTACATTTTCCAGAGAATTTATATCCATTCTGTAATACGGTGACCAAAACTGTGCAGCATAATCTAAATGAGGCCTAACCAAGGATGTATAGAGTTGAAGAACAACCTGAGGACTCCTATTATTTATGCTTCTTGATATGAAGCCAAGGATTCTATTAGCTTTATTGCTAACACTTATGCACTGTTGTCTTGGTTTCAGATTACTGCTAACCAGAACTCCTAAATCTTTTTCGCAATCCGTAATATTAAGATCTACATTATTTAGTTTATATGTGGCATGGTTATTGTCCTGTCCAACATTTAGAACTTTGCATTTGTCTATATTAAACTGCATCTGCCACTTCTCCGACCACTGCATCAGTCTATTCAAATCTTCCTGGAGTGCTCGAATGCCCTCGTCAGAATGAATTCGACGGCCTATTTTGGTGTCATCGGCAAACTTGCCGATGTCGCTCTTTATGCCCTCATCTATGTCGTTTATGTAGATTGTGAACAGCAGGGGGCCCAACACTGACCCCTGTGGAACACCGCTCGTGACGCTACCCCACTCTGATTTCTCCCCATTTATGCAAACTCTCTGCTGCCTATTTGTCAACCATGCCTCTATCCAGGAAAAAATTTCTCCTCCTATTCCATGTGCTTTAATTTTCCTCAATAGTCTCTGATGTGGGAGCCTGTCAAAAGCCTTACTGAAGTCCATATACACAATATCATATTCATTACCATGATCTACCTCCTCAAATACCTTAGTGAAAAAAGTTAATAAATTCGTAAGGCAGGAACGCCCCTTTGTAAAACCATGCTGAGATTCGTTGATTAATTTATGCTTTTCAAGGTGGCTACGAACTGCCTCGGCAATTATTGATTCCATAAATTTTCCCACTATGGAGGTTAGGCTTATTGGTCTATAGTTCGAAGCTAAGGACCTGTCACCTGTTTTGAAAATAGGTATCACATTTGCCATTTTCCACTTATCTGGCACCATGCCAGTTTGTAGTGATATGTTGAAAAGATTAGCCAAAGGTGTGCTAAGCTCCTCTTTACATTCCTTTAGAACCCTTGCATACAGTTCATCAGGGCCTGGGGATTTGTTAGGTTTTAATTTACCTCACTGCAATGTTTCACACCTGTCACCTCACTGCAATGTTTGCAAGAAGCACAATAGCTGTATTTTTCAACTATAAAGAGGATTGGTTAATGGGATTTGAAGGCTATCACTACACAAGCGCCGTTAAGACCGCATATCACCTATTCACCATCAGTCAAGAACACTTTAAACCCTAAATTTAAGAATAAACTCTCAGGGTATATACACTGAGATACACACCTCTCGGAGTATATATATTTCTTTCATTTTGATTCATTTGCCTTTAATGGACGTTGAAGCCTATCGACTACGCTTAAAGCTGCATGTCACATGCTCACAACTAGTCAAGAATACTTTAATACCTAAAATACAAATTGAACTCTTAGCATATATACACTGAGAAACATACACCTCTCGGTATATACATGATCACCTAGTATCAACAATACGTAAAACACTGATTAAAGTGAATTATAAATGTTTAGGGTGGCTCGTGATATGGTAGGCAAAGCTCTCTTTTCACAAGTTGAGGTGTCCGGGTTCGATTCCCGGCAAGGGCGTAAACATTGGGCTTGTTTCCTTAAGGTACCTGCTATCCCTGTTCACCCACCAGTAAAATGGGTACCTGGTGTTAAGTAAAAGGACACAAGTGCAACTAATGTGACATTTATTGTGGCAACGTTTCGCTCTCCAGCTAATGGCTTGATAAAGCTCCTGGAGAGCGAATCGTTGCCACAATAAATGTCACATTAGTTGCACTTGTGTCCTTTTACTTTACATATTGTCGGTAATTCTACCAACTTTGTTACTACCTGGGTGTTAGTCGACTGGTGTGGGTCGCATCCTGGGACAACAATGATCTAATTTGCCCGAAATGCTCAGCATAACAAGGGGCTTTCTATATAGTAGTATATCATTGATGTCAGTTATGGTCTGTATACCTTGTACATGTAAAAATATTATTAAAGATTAGCCGGTATTCTCCCGGCCCGGGCCTTTTCCAAGTGGTGGCCCGGCCTTGGCTCCCTCTTTAGGGAGTGTCTGAGACCTAAGTCTCCCATGGGAGGAGGCACAAGTACCTCCTCATCTTTAGGACCAACTGTCCCCAGGCCTAGCCACAAGCTAGGCCTCTCTGGTCTGCCATCCCCTCCCCAAGGGGGCAAATGGGAATGACAGTCTTATGAGCTAAAGGCTCGGGCTCAGGCACCTACCCTACCCTAGAAGGGCTGGGCATGGTGTCCATCAAAAAAAAAAAAAAAAGAAAAAAAAAAAGTAAAAATATTATTATTATTATTATTATTATTATTATTATTATTATTATTATTATTATTATTATTATTATTATATCTTTCATTCTCATGTGAGCAGATTATTATTATTATTATTATTATTATTATTATTATTATTATTACTATCAAAAAGAAGCGCTAAGCCACAAGGGCTATACAGCGCTGCTCATGTGAGCAGAGAAACGGTGTCTCTTCATCTCGCTAACTAATGCATTTACGTTTTTTTGTCTGAGTCAGTTTTTAGAGAACTTGAATCGCAAATTTCATTTCGTGGGCGATTTTCTCTTCTGATGTTTAACATGTATGCAAGTGACCAGGTTAGTGTAAACATCGTCGTTTCCAGTGTTAACTCAGACTGAACGACAAATAACCGGTGCTTTATTGTGTTTGTGAACTGCTGTTCCTTTAGTAGATGAAGAAGACGAAGAAAGACAATAATTATGATTATAACAATAATAATGATGATTTTGGTGGGATTATTAACCTGGAGGGTTATTAACTCAGGATAACCCAATAATGTCAACATGTCATTGAGTCCTGTCTATCTTACCCTCACGGCTGTCTTATTACCTTCGACCTAATAACCCAGGAGCTTCCAAGAAAGCCAAGCTGCGTTGTCTATGAAATATTTCGCGACAGGAGAACCTACAGTGGTTGTCTGGGTTCTCAGTTTTCCTTCAAAGTTGTCGTTTATAACTTTTGAACACCTGGTTTAATCAGGTTCAAAAAATTTTCAGCACCTGCTACTGTATCTAGGAGATGACTCACGATGCCTCTGGGAAACACAGATCCAAAAATTATTTTGGTTTCTGCATGATCAATGAGAACGGATCCTCCGCTAGGCTTCAAACTTTTAATACAGGTGCAACACGCATAGGATTGAACTGATATTGGATTGTTTAGCCGCTAATTTCTAGGTTTTATTACTTGGATTAATATAGAATACTAATGACTCACGAAATCGTATGACACGATTGCAAACAAACTATACCACGGGTGGGGATAGAACCCGCGATCAGAGAGTCAAAACTCTGTGGCTAACGAGACGATCTGGAGTTCTGAGACTCTGATCGTGGGTTCTATCCCCACCCGTGGTATGGTTTTCTTTACACTACTAATATTTAATTAAGCTTAATAAGGCCTCTTCTAAACAAATTAAAGGTTTAATAAACCAATAGTGGTTTATATCACATGATATAAACCACGGTGTGTATTTGCAGCTATGAGTTTTATTAATCCATATACTGGGGATTAAAGACTGCTGGATTTTAGCGCGCAGGTGATTTCCAGCTTTAATGACCCTCGTTCTGCCTTTACAAAAATAGCAAACTAGTTAAACGGCTACCCAACCTTTAGAAACAGAAAACGTTATTCGGATTGGTAGGATATAATTCAGTGGCCACTTTATTAGGTACACCTATACACTTGCTCGTTAATGCAAATATCTAATCAGGGGTGTAGCCAGGAGCGTTGTCCGGAGCGTTGTCCGGGGCGTTGTCTGGGGCGTTGTCTGGGGCGTTGTCTGGGAAGAGAAAGTAGTGTTACTTTCCCGGGGTCAGTACCTACTAGGAGGGCCAGGATTAGATCGTCTTGTATATTTTAAACAAGGTGAGACTGTAGGGTGTTCCCTACTCAGCCAGGAGTGAGTGTCTCACACCGCTTGTTGAAATTACAAACACAAAATTACTCACAAAATCGTAATGATATGATTGTCAACAAGCTGCATTAAGGATGGTTTTAGAACTCATGGCTAGTGAGTCGTAAAACTCCAGGCCAGTGAGTAAGCCACTGGGCCAGCTGGCCCAGTGGCTTACTCACTGGCTTACCCAGTGGCCTCGGTCAGATGACCAAGGCGGGTCATTATATGACTAAGACCCGCGTCAAGAATATTTGTCCTGTTTTCTTCCCTCAAGGGAGGTTCCTTGACGCTGGTGAAGGGCTCTTGATCTAGGGAATTGGATCTGTGCTCCAGTTCCCTGAATTGAATCTGAATATCTTCCATATTCCCCCTTCCCCACAGGCGTTTTCTGACAAACATTTTACCTACCTAATAAGTATGATACTTTTTTATATTTTCCGTAGAGGGGGGAGGGGACCTCCAACACTATGAGAGAAACGTCTTAGGGTTACCAGAATTAAAATGGGGAAAACGTGTCGAGAGGGGAGATTGTGGTCATGGCGTCAGTCAAGCATAACACCATGAGTCAAAGCCTCGTATCATTCCATTTTTTCCTTATTCATATTATATTCGCATTATTGGGGGAATTTTCGCTTTCTTGTAAGAAGTTAGATCTGCCAGCCTTGCACATGTACCAGGCTGATATGGTTAATCTGTGACGGTATTTAAAATTACTGCCCTCTCATCATATACCAGGCTTTACTTCCCGTCTCCCATTTTCATGACCTTACGGGTGCAGAAAGTCAGTTTTGCCACCCGCCCACCAGGTGACCAGCCTCTAGTACAGCCACGGACTTGCGAGTCTGGGTACTTATTGTCAGATTGTTAGCCACTACTCGCCTGTTATCCAGGTTACATGGAACACCTTAAGTTTCGTTAGTGCTGCTTAGTATCAGTGATGTCGTGCTGGTTTCGTGAGGTTCGGGGTAGTTATCGTGAAGATATTTCAGCAGTGAATTTACACCGTGTCTATACATGTATGTATTTACGGATGTATAATTTATTTTGTCCTGCTCGGTGATGTGGTATTTTCACATATTCCATTTCGGCTATCTGTAGGATAGGACTTTCTGAGAGATGTTATGTACCTCCCATGTATCACCCTTCAAGGGGGGGGGGTCGTGATACTGATGAAGGACTCTGGTCTTGCGAATGAAGGTCCTCTTCCCTTCCTTGAATCAAACCAAAGAGCCTTTAATTTCTTCATGGATTTAGCACCTCTCATAATAATTCTCAAGTATCAGTCACGTAAGCTTTCCTGAAAGTCAAAAAAAAAAATGATCAGAACTCTTAGTGGAATGCTTGACGATATCTTCATTAACCTAATGTACAAAACCATCCTATGTGATAATGTGACAGGAAAAAAATAGCTAAAGTTTGTTTTTACAGTGTAAATTCCTTGTGGCTTAGCGCTTCTTTTTTATTATAATAATAATAATAATACAGTGTAACTATCTTAGAGTAAGGTAGCAGCACTGCTAATTTACCAACATTTGTCAAATAATAACAAGTGGAGATATAAATATCCGAGGCGACGGATATCAACATCGTCAGTGTGATGGGTGGGGGGGTGTCGGGTGCCGGGGGGGGGGTTTCTCGCTGTGCTAAGAGTACAGTACCCCTCATGGAAGGTTCCTTGATGTTGGTGAGGGGCTCTTGATTTAGGGAATTGGAACTGTGCTCCAGTTCCCCGAATTAAGCCTGAATGCCTTCCACATCCCCTCCCCCCCGGGCGCTGTATAATCCTACGGGTTTAGCGCTTCCCCTTTGATTATAATAATAATAATAAGAGTACAGTATACTTGACAAGTGTTTTCCTTATCGTATTTTAGCACGCTTGTCCTTCTCCACTCTGCCTGCTCAGCATATCGATCTTGGGGGGGGGGGGGAGCCAAATACCAGTTCCTTTCGTCCCCTGTGCTACAAATTTTTCAGGAGTTAAGAGCTTTTTGGAGAAATGTCGGACATCGATTTAGCCCGGGTGCATGTCTCCCTCTCAACCCACCTCCACTTTCCCTGTCAGTGAACGCATTTATTTTTCCTCTTATTTTTCTCCCCGATGTGGGCAGTATTTCCTTCTCGGACAAAGAGATATTCAACACAATTTTGACTGTGTTGGTCCTTAAAACATTGTGCACCCTTCAAAATTCCATTTTTTTTATTTTATTTATTGGTACCATCTTGCAATTTGTTGCAATAATGTCATCTGAAGGAATCTTGTGACAGTAAGAGGATGTTGTCTATCACGGCAGTAATTGCCTGAGTTGGCCAGTACCAGGTTTCAATGTTTCTTCTTTTTCTTGGGGCTTTATTACATATTTGTTTTACTAAATCAGTTGAATGGTTTTTAATGGTCCTTTTGCAGCAAAAGATTCCTGCTCGGGATGGGGGGCACAGTGCCCAGGAAAACCAGGGATTCTACACATCGGACAAGTATATCTAAAATACTCTGGTTACCTCAACCACATCGTCAGAAACGAGAAACACTGCAGACTATATGTGGCATCCTCTTCAGCAAAGTACCCACAGCACGAGCCATTGATCTAATGTGCCAGGAAACTGATGACTATCTTCCTCTTCCAGCCTCGAGTATATGGATCTCGCTGAGCAGTGTTGGCTTTAACTTTTTTTTAAATTCTATCTTTCAGCAGTCTGTGTTGTCGGTCATTTACATTGACCATCTCGAAGCCGAGCAATTTTCCTCCATTAACCCTTCCATGTTAATTTGCCTCTGCTCTCCCAGAAGAATTTTCCTTCATTAACTGTTCCTCGGTAATTTGCCCCTGCTTTCCCCGATGAAATTTCTTAACCCGTCCCTGGTAATTTGCCTTTGCTTCCCACTAACGAAATGTCCTCCATTAACCCGTCCTTGATTATTTTCCTCTGTTTTTGCCGTTGCTGGGTCACCTGGACGTGGTTTGTTCTTAGGGGTAAGGGAAGCCTCATCTCTACGAGGGGTGCCACTCTCTTCACAGAGTAGTTGCTTGGCATAAATGGTGGGGATATTTCCCATTTCATTTAAATTTGCATGCACTTCTAGTCGATGACATAGATGGTTTGATGGACACGGATTGTGGAATGCAAAAAAATTTTTTTTTAATTTACTTACGTTGTAATTCTGAATCCTGCAATACGAGAGTGAATTTGTCACGACAGTGGAAAGTTGATATTACTGGTGCAAGTTTAATATACGTACAGTGTTAGAAACGGGATATGTCTAAACAGCTGTGTAAACAAGAGGCTTCAGTGTTCGCAACCGACGACAACCTGGCTCTGCTGTGTCGACACCTCGTCAATAAATAATCGCATTACACTGCATTCTTTTACGTTCGCCCACTTGACATACCTTTTTATAATTACACGTTTCAGGAGAGAAATATGAATAGAACATCTGAGACTGTAGCAACAGATGACAGTGACACAAAGACATGAGAAAAAAGATTCTTTGTTTATAGAGGAATATGACGGTCCTTTCTCAAGTGATTATATATGTCGTGCCGAATGAGTAAAACTTGGGATTTTAAATAGCAACGCTCTTCTTGCCGAATAGGGCAAGCGAAAAATTGTGCATGAAATAATTTCGCAAAAATCATTCTGAACAGAACAGAGGTGTGTGTATGACTGATCAGTTAAAACAAATCATACCACGGGTGGGGATTGAACTCGTGGCCAATGAATCGTAAAACTCCGAGAGTTTTAAGATTCGCTCACCACAAGTTCAATTCCCGCCCGTGGTATGGTTTGTTTGCAATCGTGCCATTACGATTTCGTGAGCCGGTACTGTTCAATTAATTATCCATTAGTCATTAGTTGAATCCAATCCAAGAACCTGCCTTTCCATCCTGGATAATCTGGATTACTTTACACAGGTCAGTTTGTTCCCAGGAGTAGACATGTCTACGGGTATCCTTTAAGTTCAGTGGATGGACCTTTCATAAAGGCCAGTACTCATAACGTATAAATGCGCACTCAGTGGTATTGGTAACAAGCAGTTACCGTGGTGATGTGTGGGGCTTGTTGTATAGGATATACTTCAGGAATTCCGCGAGATACGTGTATGAGCAGCCATTTGCACTCCGGTTCGTGAATGAGAGAAGTCTTCTCGTCTCTTTGAACGTGCGTGTTAATGAAGGGCAGTGTCATCGACATTTGTTATGTGATTAGAAGTGTAACAATGAAGGGAAGTCTCCCTCTCTGCTAGGCTTATATTGTGATTAACCCGGCGTTACGAGGAGAGGTTCGTTCGCCTGTACAGGTCTATGAAGACTCGTCAGTGTCATCTCGCTTTCGTTATGTGACTGACGCTCATCGCGTGGGTAGGCTGTGAGCTGGTAGTTGGCACAAGTGCGTGCCCACTGTTGTCATTTGTGTATACTGAGACAAAAGTAATCATATATACTAAGTTAATTATTCTATATGTAACTCAAACTTAAGTACTTAGAGGTGGTATATTAGCCTATAGGGGCTTCGTTACTAAATTAGTGGAAATATTCCACCGTCTGATGTAGGCTCACGCATCGCTATTGGGCCGTGCGGACGTGCTGCGCAGTAGCTCCTGATTGAGTTGGCATTTGCGCAGTGTTGACGTGTACTTGGCTCTGTGAAGACCTGTTTGCGCGCTCTCTAGAATTGAAGCAAGATGCCCTCCATCGAGCAACTTTACCAACAGCTTAAGGAAGAATTGAGGTTGGCGAATTTGGAAATTAGGCGATTGACCGAGGAAAACAAGAAGATTCGTAGTCCTCCTGTTTTGAGTCCTCAGGTCAAGAAGGGAAACTGGTCAGTGGCTGGACAGCAGGGAAAGAAGTTGACGATTAAGAAGACGAATGGAAAGGTAGAAACGATGAAGAAGAAAGAGACTGCCGTGGAAACTGTTGTGGAAACATCCAATACATTCTCAGTGCTACCCGACGAATGTGAGTTGACTACTGGGAACGACACGACGAAAGACATTAAGGAAGGTAAGAATATTGTTGTTGTTGGGGATAGCCAATTTAGGTATATGGATAGGGCGTTCTGCTTGAAGGACAGGAGTAGGAGACAGAGAGTTTGCTTTCCTGGGGCTGGGATGGAGGATATTGTTAGCCGTCTGGATGACATCATGAGAGGTAATGGGAGCAATCCTATTATCTGTCTCAGTGCTGGAGGCAACGATGTTGGCAGACGTAGGAGTGAGGACCTGATTAGCAGGTATAGGTCAGCAATAGAAATAATTAGAAGTAAGGGTGGGAACCCTCTCATATGTGGTATTTTGCCAAGGAGGGGAGTTGGAAGTGAATGGTTGTCCAGGGCAATTGGTGTCAATTGCTGGCTGGACAAATACTGTAAGGAAAATGCGGTAACATTCATTGACAACTGGGACCTCTTCTATGGCAGAAATGACATGTATGCTAGGGATGGGGTTCACTTATCTAGGTGTGGGGTGGGAGCACTGGCAACTGCAGTGGAGGGAGCAGTTAGGACTTTAAACTAGGAATAGTTAGTGGTATGGGTTTTGGCAGGAAAACAGTGAAGTCCCAGTGTAGTAATATTACGAGTTCTAGGGAAACTAGTAATAATAAGAACGAGATAGATATTGAAAAGCCAGGGACCTTGGGTGATAAGGACAGTAATAGGTTTAGTAGGAAAATAGAAATGAGCAGGAAGGGTAAAGAGAAAGGAGAGTCTTTCAATGTTTATTATGCTAATTGCCGTAGTGCTAGGAATAAGATGGACGAGTTGAGATTAGTTGCTAGTGTAGGTAACATTGATGTATTTGCCTTAACTGAGACGTGGTTTAATTCAAAAAGTCGGGACATGCCTGCGGAATGTCATATTCAGGGTTTTAAATTGTTCCAAGAAGATAGAAGTATTGGGAGGGGGGGTGGGGTGGCATTGTATGTCCGAGATCGCTTGAACTGTTGCATAAAAACGGGTATTAAGTCTGAAGTAACACATACAGAGTCTGTTTGGATAGAATTTTCAGAGGGGCATGAAAAACTGATTTTAGGAGTGATATACCGTCCCCCTAACTTAGATAGGGACCAAGGGAAACTACTATGGGAGGAAATTGTTAAGGCCACAAGGCACGATAATGTAGTAATTCTAGGAGACTTTAACTTTAGTCATGTTGATTGGAATTTCTTGACTGGGAATTTAGAATCGTACGACTTCTTAGAAGTATTTCAGGATTGTTTTTTGAAGCAGTTTGTGACAGAACCTACAAGGGGAAATAACCTGCTTGACTTAGTTATGGCAAACAATGAATCCCTTGTTAATAATTTAGAAATTTCAGAGGAACTGGGTGCTAGCGACCACAAGTCAATTACATTTAGCATTGAATGGAAGTACGATAGTAGCGATAACTCAGTAACAGTCCCAGATTTTCGCTTAGCAGATTACGATGGGCTTAGAGAACACTTATCATCTGTTGACTGGGGTAACGAAGAGAGCTATCAATATGACAGTTTTCTGAACACTATACATGCTGCTCAAAGAGCGTTTATCCCATATAAAGAAATTAGATCAAATAGAAATGACCCAAAATGGATGAATAATAGGCTCAAATATCTACTAGGGCATAAGAAAGGAATTTATAGGCGTATCAAAAGAGGTGAGGGTCATCTTATGAATCAGTATATTGACATTAAGAGGGACATTAAAAAGGGGATAAGAAAAGCTAAAAGGGACTATGAAATTAAAGTTGCTAGGGATTCTAAAACTAACCCAAAAAGTTTTTTCCAGGTATATAGAACAAAAGTTAGAGATAAGATAGGTCCCCTTAAAAATAACTATGGGCACCTTACTGACAATGAGAATGAAATGTGCTTGATTTTAAATAATTATTTTCTCTCAGTTTTTACACAGGAGGACACTAACAATATTCCAGTAATTAATTTTTACAGTGGGCTAGAAGAAGATAAATTATGTAACATCACAGTCACTAGTGAGATGGTTGTGAGGCAGATAGACAGACTGAAGCAAAATAAGTCGCCGGGTCCTGATGAGGTTTTTTCAAGGGTTCTTAAGGAATGCAAAATGGAACTCTGTGAACCATTAACTAATATTTTTAATTTATCTCTTCAAACAGGTGTAGTGTCTGATATGTGGAAGATGGCTAATGTAACTCCTATTTTTAAAACAGGGGACAAGTCGTTACCGTCAAATTACCGCCCAATAAGCCTGACCTCAATTGTAGGCAAATTACTAGTCAATTATAGCTGAGATTATAAGAAGCCATCTCGATAAGCATAGCTTGATTAATGATACTCAGCATGGATTCACAAGAGGCCGGTCTTGTCTAACTAATTTATTAACTTTCTTCAGTAAAGCTTTTGAGGCTGTTGACCACAATAAAGAATTTGATATTATTTACTTAGATTTTAGTAAGGCTTTTGATAGAGTTCCGCACCATAGACTGTTAAAGAAAGTGGCAGCTCATGGCATTGGGGGAAAAGTGCTCTCGTGGATCGAGTCATGGCTCACTGACAGGAAGCAGAGAGTGTCCATAAATGGGGTTAAATCCGAGTGGGGATCTGTAACAAGTGGCGTTCCACAGGGATCAGTCTTGGGCCCGTTGTTATTTATAATATATATCAATGATCTTGATGAGGGAATTACTAGTGATATGAGCAAATTCGCCGATGACACAAAGATAGGTAGGATAATTGATTCAAACGTAGATGTTAGGGAACTTCAGGAGGATTTAAACAAACTCTATTCTTGGTCAGAAAAGTGGCAGATGCAGTTCAATGTAGATAAATGCAAGGTTCTGAAGCTTGGGAGTGCCCATAACCCTAGTACTTATAAATTAAATGATGTAGAACTTAGCCATACAGATTACGAAAAGGACTTGGGGGTTATGGTGAGCAGCAACCTTAAACCAAGACAGCAATGCCTAAGCGTACGTAATAAGGCAAATAGATTACTGGGATTTATATCAAGAAGTGTAAGCAACAGAAGTCCAGAGGTCATACTGCAGCTTTATACATCATTAGTAAGGCCTCACCTTGATTATGCAGCTCAGTTCTGGTCTCCGTATTACAAAATGGACATAAATTCGTTAGAAAACATTCAGCGTAGGATGACTAAATTAATACATAGCATCAGAAATCTTCCTTATGAAGAAAGATTGAAGACTCTTAAGTTACATTCACTTGTTAGACGAAGAATGAGAGGAGACCTGATCGAAGTGTATAAGTGTAAGATAGGTATTAATAAAGGGGATATTAATAAGGTCTTGAGGATGTCTCTCCAAGAGAGAACGCGCAGTAATGGATTTAAATTAGATAAGTTTAGATTTAGAAAGGACATCGGAAAGTATTGGTTTGGAAATAGGGTAGTTGATGAGTGGAACAGTCTACCTAGTTGGGTTATTGAGGCTGGGACTTTGGGTAGTTTCAAATCTAGGTTGGATAAGTACATGAGTGGGAGGGGTTGGATTTGAGTGGGACTTTCACATCAGAGCTTATTTCTTGGGTGGCATTGAAAATTGGGTAGGGCAAATGTTTTGTTAGTGGGATGAATTGTAAAGGACCTGCCCAGTATGGGCCAGCAGGCCTCCTGCAGTGTTCCTCCTTTCTTATGTTCTTATGTTCTTGTTACAACCAAACACTCTAATGCCTCTAACAGCATCTTACACCTCTTCCCCTCCTCTCAGGCTTAGGGATACTCTCATATCACATGGACTGGGAATGGTCCGAACTCGTCACAGAGATCCACACGAGCAGAAAGCGTTTAGAAGCACATCTAAGACTTTTCCCCAACCCACATCATAGTCAAGAACCGGAACAAACGTCAGGCTTTTACAGTCTCTTTATCAATATTCCTGGGTAGCGGAGTACTTTGGTATCAGATGCTTCATCCTTGAATCACTAGCCACTTCGCCTTCACCAGACGCGTTTCCTTCCTCTTATATTTATCAGCATGTCTTTGACTTCCTAGATTCACTTCACAAAGTTGGCTACATGTGAACGAAATTATGTATACTTCTATCAAGGTTATTTTACCTTCCTGGAATAGTACATGGCTTGTTCAAACCTCCTGAATTGGAACTAGATCCTGCTTTATTATTAAGTTGCCTTCCATGTGGTGCTCAATTCTTTCCATACACAGTGTTATTTAACAACACTAGCAGCAAGCTTATAGTAGTGAAGATGGTATGTACTGTTGTTTCTTAGACTGAGTAACTGTTTCATTTTTTCTCTTGTCAGGTACATCAGGCAGGACCAAGATATTCTCGACGAACCCTTTAGGAAGTTTAAGGGGCGCTGAACGTTCCAAGAATTCACAAGACAACTTCTATATTTCGGAAAGTGTACCTCTGATCTCTGAAGAACACTACTCGAGCGACAGGGTCGTCCTAGCGAGTCCTGGTGACACTACCATCCCTGTGAACCCTGCACACCCCGGGAGTCACGGTACAGGCAGAAACTTCTTTATTATTAGTCAAGAAGGCCTACGTGGAAGACATAAGGATGTCCGCGCTGGCCTTTCAGATGTATTAGCAATACAGGGAGGCGGAAATGGTATGGGAACTGATTTGGTATCCTGTAACGGGTCATCCAGCACCTCGGTGTTCGTGTGTCGCCTCGGAGAGTGCATTCCCATCTCCCTCAGATGTAACGGCGTCCCTGACTGCACTGGCGGAGAGGATGAAAGTGTCAGAGAATGTGGTGAGTATACTAGTATCATTATATGTAAGTAATAAATTCATAACGCCGACAAGTGGCAAAAGACAGAGGAGAGAGGCCTTTATTAGATAAACGTTTCGCCCAAAAGTGAGCTTGCATGGTAAATCAGGCAACGGGAGGGGTTTGAACCCATGGCAAGTGAGTCTTAAAACTCACAGGCCAGTGCGTTAACCACTCGACCACCTGGCTCTAATAGAGTTCATCTCACAATGTGAAAAAGTTAAGCTTCATATATGGGATCCTGGGCTGGTGGTCAGTTATAAAATAGCTTGAGTAGTTGTACAACACCAAGAAAACTAAATTTACTTTCAATATATAGGTCATATTATTATAATGACAGGGGCGCTAAACCCATAGGATTATACAGCACATGTGGGGGGGGGATGGAAGGTATTCAGGCTCAATTCAGGGAACTGGAGCACAGATCCAATTCCCTAGATCAAGTGCCCCTCACCAGCATCAAGGAACCTCCCTTGAGGGGTATATAGGTCATAGAAGTCTCCATTGTAAACACACCGTCTCACGGATGGTCAACAGTACCGACAAGATAAAGAATTACACATTTCCAACATCTGGGTGGCTTTATTTGTAAGCTTTTCACCGTACAGTGGCTTTATTAATACAAGGACATAATGTGAAGCATGTAGAACTATATGGAATATGAGGTAATCAGTCCCTCAGCCTTGGAGTTGAAGAGCATCGTAGTCTTAGACTGAGCACCTAATCAAAGGCTGAGGGACTGATTACCTAATTTTTTCTTCACATGAATTTGAACCTGTATTGATAAAACCACTAGCTTCCGAAACTTCTACAAATACAGATTTGCAGAGGTTGCACATATTTCTCAGTTCTTCATACTGCATTCGGTGGGCACGCCCACGCCCACACCCACGCCCACACCCACGCCCATATGGCTTGGGACGGAACCAAGATACTATTTCAGGAAAACAAAATTAACGTAAATGTTCTTTGGTTTACAAATGCGACTCCCAGAGCACACACATGATACGTCACATTTAGATTAACACTTACAATTATGTGAGACGTGTATTCAGTTATCAAGACATTTTAATGAGGCTCCATTTCGCCCACCAGGGGTTTCACCAGACTGAAGAATCCCCCAAGTGAGCGAAACGTATCCTTAAAAGATGTCATGATAATCGCATACTTCTCCCACATCATGGAACAAGGGAAACGTAGCACTTGGCTTTTCACTCTCGGCTTCTTTCATCTCTCCAAGACGACTCTTCCACTGTCTACCAGACTACCAGCCCTGGGCGTCACATATAACTCTTCCATTGTCTACCAGACTACCAGCCCTGGGCGTCACATAACTCTTCCAGTGTCTACCAGACTACCAGCCCTGGACGTCACATATAACTCTTCCATTGTCTACCAGACTACCAGCCCTGGGCGTCACATAACTCTTCCATTGTCTACCAGACTACCAGCCCTGGACGTCACATATAACTCTTCCATTGTCTACCAGACTACCAGCCCTGGGCGTCACATATAACTCTTCCATTGTCTACCAGACTACCAGCCCTGGGCGTCACATATAACTCTTCCATTGTCTACCAGACTACCAGCCCTGGGCGTCACATATAACTCTTCCATTGTCTACCAGACTACCAGCCCTGGGCGTCACATATAACTCTTCCATTGTCTACCAGACTACCAGCCCTGGGCGTCACATATAACTCTTCCATTGTCTACCAGACTACCAGCCCTGGACGTCACATATAACTCTTCCATTGTCTACCAGACTACCAGCCCTGGGCGTCACATATAACTCTTCCATTGTCTACCAGACTACCAGCCCTGGGCGTCACATAACTCTTCCATTGTCTACCAGACTACCAGCCCTGGACGTCACATAACTCTTCCAGTGTCTACCAGACTACCAGCCCTGGGCGTCACATATAACTCTTCCATTGTCTACCAGACTACCAGCCCTGGACGTCACATATAACTCTTCCATTGTCTACCAGACTACCAGCCCTGGACGTCACATATAACTCTTCCATTGTCTACCAGACTACCAGCCCTGGACGTCACATAACTCTTCCATTGTCTACCAGACTACCAGCCCTGGACGTCACATATAACGCACCAACTTTTAACCTTCGTGGGTCGAGCGGTTAGTTATAATTATCTAACTTTTATTACTGTGCCCTGTACAGCACATTAGTGGGCGAAACTCTCTAGACATTAATACTTCAACGCATAAAAATAGTTTTTTCCATGATTACACAGTTGAGTGACGTTGTAAACAGTATCATGAACGTAGGCAAAGTTCCCTACGTTTACCAGCCGTCTTATGAAATAGCCTCTCTGCCAGATTGCAAAACGTTTACCTGGCTCCTTTTACCACTTTTTTTTTATATAGGCCCATTCATACATAAATTTTATTGAACTCCCTGCTGTTTTGATAATGGAATTGAAATTTTAGTTAATGTATAATATACGAACAAGTTTTGATTGAAGAATTTACAGCATAAATATCCTCTCAGTGGAGGTACCTTGGTGCCGACAAGGGGCTCTTGATACCAAAAATATGATCTAGCCTCCTTTATCCCAGACGGATTTAGCGCTTCTCTCCCCCATAACTTTAATATACTCAAAAAGTGGTGATGTATGACCACTCGGGTTTACAGCTTAAATTTAATATAATATCTGAATGTCGTCAAGCGTAATTAAAATAATCTTTGATGTGTAATCAGACATTTTCGTTCATTATTTTTCTGTAAGGTAATTTTTACTCAAAAAAATGATGTAATTAACACGACCTAGTGGAAATATGACGTATTTTGAAAATATTATAAAAGGCAGCACATGTATAATTATTATACAGCAGCCATGAAGGAAATATTTGAGACGAAAGTCTCATGACCTTATTAACCTGGTTAATTACCCGGTCTGTTCACGACTCTAAATGCTGGTTAATATTAACATGGCGTTATTAACCAGTATTCACATCTGTGGATAATCCTTTTAAGGGGATATAGATGCGGGTGAAGGAGGATCTTGATCCATGAAATTGGAGCTGCCCTCTTCCCCTTTCTGATCCTTTCAGGCTTGGAACTGAAAATAGTAATATATTTGATATTTTCTTGTATGATGCTGGTGATCGATCATTGCTGCCACAGGTTGCCTGCCCAACGAGTTCCAGTGTGGGGAGACTTGTATAGACTCCGTCCAGCGATGTGACACACTGCCCCACTGTCCTGATGGCCTGGACGAGCAACACTGTGGTAAGTTCTTGTGTATCTCGCTCTGTATGGGAAGAGTTCCTCTGGGTACACAGCCTAAAATTTTGTAGGCCCCTGGGCTACATGTACTGTGAGGCCCCTGGGCTACATGTACTGTGAGGCCCCTGGGCTACATGTACTGTGAGGCCCCTGGGCTACAGGTACTGTGAGGCCCCTGGGCTACAGGTACTGTGAGGCCCCTGGGCTACATGTACTGTGAGGCCCATGGGCTACAGGTACTGTGAGGCCCCTGGGCTACATGTACTGTGAGGCCCCTGGGCTACATGTACTGTGAGGCCCATGGGCTACAGGTACTGTGAGGCCCATGGGCTACAGGTACTGTGAGGCCCCTGGGCTACAGGTGCTGTGAGGCCCCTGGGCTACAGGTACTGTGAGGCCCCTGGGCTACAGGTACTGTGAGGCCCCTGGGCTACAGGTACTGTGAGGCCCCTGGGCTACAGGTACTGTGAGGCCCCTGGGCTACAGGTACTGTGAGGCCCCTGGGCTGCAGGTACTGAGGCACTTGGGCTACAGGTACTGTGAGGCCCCCTGGGCTACATGTACTGTGAGGCCCCTGGGCTACAGGTACTGTGAGGCCCCCTGGGCTACATGTACTGTGAGGTCCCTGGGCTACAGGTACTGTGAGGCCCCTGGGCTACAGGTACTGTGAGGCCCCTGGGCTACAGGTACTGTGAGGCCCCTGGGCTACAGGTACTGTGAGGCCCCTGGGCTACAGGTACTGTGAGGCCCCTGGGATACAGGTCCTGTGAGGCCCCTGGACCACAGGTACCGTGAGGCCCCTGGGTCACGGGTACCGTGAGGCCCCTGGGCTACGGGTACAGTGAGGCCCCTGGGCTACAGGTACCGTGAGGCCCCTGGGCTACAGGTACCGTGAGGCCCCTGGGCTACAGGTACCGTAAGGGCCCCTGGGCTACAGGTACCGTAAGGGCCCCTGGGCTACAGGTACCGTGAGGACCCCTGGGCTACAGGTACCGTGAGGACCCCTGGGCTACAGGTACCGTGAGGGCCCCTGGGCTACAGGTACCGTGAGGGCCCCTGGGCTACAGGTACCGTGAGGACCCCTGGGCTACAGGTACCGTGAGGGCCCCTGGGCTACAGGTACCGTGAGGGCCCCTGGGCTACAGGTACCGTGAGGGGCCCCTGGGCTACAGGTACCGTGAGGGGCCCCTGGACCACAGGTACCGTGAGGGCCCCTGGACCACAGGTACCGTGAGGGCCCCTGGACCACAGGTACCGTGAGGGCCCCTGGACCACAGGTACCGTGAGGGCCCCTGGACCACAGGTACCGTGAGGGCCCCTGGACCACAGGTACCGTGAGGGCCCCTGGACCACAGGTACCGTGAGGGCCCCTGGACCACAGGTACCGTGAGGGCCCCTGGACCACAGGTACCGTGAGGGCCCCTGGACCACAGGTACCGTGAGGGCCCCTGGACCACAGGTACCGTGAGGGCCCCTGGACCACAGGTACCGTGAGGGCCCCTGGACCACAGGTACCGTGAGGGCCCCTGGACCACAGGTACCGTGAGGGCCCCTGGACCACAGGTACCGTGAGGGCCCCTGGACCACAGGTACCGTGAGGGCCCCTGGACCACAGGTACCGTGAGGGCCCCTGGACCACAGGTACCGTGAGGGCCCCTGGACCACAGGTACCGTGAGGGCCCCTGGACCACAGGTACCGTGAGGGCCCCTGGACCACAGGTACCGTGAGGGCCCCTGGACCACAGGTACCGTGAGGGCCCCTGGACCACAGGTACCGTGAGGGCCCCTGGACCACAGGTACCGTGAGGGCCCCTGGACCACAGGTACCGTGAGGGCCCCTGGACCACAGGTACCGTGAGGGCCCCTGGACCACAGGTACCGTGAGGGCCCCTGGACCACAGGTACCGTGAGGGCCCCTGGACCACAGGTACCGTGAGGGCCCCTGGACCACAGGTACCGTGAGGGCCCCTGGACCACAGGTACCGTGAGGGCCCCTGGACCACAGGTACCGTGAGGGCCCCTGGACCACAGGTACCGTGAGGGCCCCTGGACCACAGGTACCGTGAGGGCCCCTGGACCACAGGTACCGTGAGGGCCCCTGGACCACAGGTACCGTGAGGGCCCCTGGACCACAGGTACCGTGAGGCCCCTGGATCACAGGTACTGTGAGGCCCCTGGACCACAGGTACTGTGAGGCCCCTGGACCACAGGTACTGTGAGGCCCCTGGACCACAGGTACTGTGAGGCCCCTGGACCACAGGTACTGTGAGGCCCCTGGACCACAGGTACTGTGAGGCCCCTGGACCACAGGTACTGTGAGGCCCCTGGACCACAGGTACTGTGAGGCCCCTGGACCACAGGTACTGTGAGGCCCCTGGACCACAGGTACTGTGAGGCCCCTGGACCACAGGTACTGTGAGGCCCCTGGACCACAGGTACTGTGAGGCCCCTGGACCACAGGTACTGTGAGGCCCCTGGACCACAGGTACTGTGAGGCCCCTGGACCACAGGTACTGTGAGGCCCCTGGACCACAGGTACTGTGAGGCCCCTGGACCACAGGTACTGTGAGGCCCCTGGACCACAGGTACTGTGAGGCCCCTGGACCACAGGTACTGTGAGGCCCCTGGACCACAGGTACTGTGAGGCCCCTGGACCACAGGTACTGTGAGGCCCCTGGACCACAGGTACTGTGAGGCCCCTGGACCACAGGTACTGTGAGGCCCCTGGACCACAGGTACTGTGAGGCCCCTGGACCACAGGTACTGTGAGGCCCCTGGACCACAGGTACTGTGAGGCCCCTGGACCACAGGTACTGTGAGGCCCCTGGACCACAGGTACTGTGAGGCCCCTGGACCACAGGTACTGTGAGGCCCCTGGACCACAGGTACTGTGAGGCCCCTGGACCACAGGTACTGTGAGGCCCCTGGACCACAGGTACTGTGAGGCCCCTGGACCACAGGTACTGTGAGGCCCCTGGACCACAGGTACTGTGAGGCCCCTGGACCACAGGTACTGTGAGGCCCCTGGACCACAGGTACTGTGAGGCCCCTGGACCACAGGTACTGTGAGGCCCCTGGACCACAGGTACTGTGAGGCCCCTGGACCACAGGTACTGTGAGGCCCCTGGACCACAGGTACTGTGAGGCCCCTGGACCACAGGTACTGTGAGGCCCCTGGACCACAGGTACTGTGAGGCCCCTGGACCACAGGTACTGTGAGGCCCCTGGACCACAGGTACTGAGGCCCCTGGACCACAGGTACTGTGAGGCCCCTGGACCACAGGTACTGTGAGGCCCCTGGACCACAGGTACTGTGAGGCCACCAGTGATATTTTCAAAAGGAAAAATAATCACAACCCTCCAGCTGGCGGAGGCCCCTGGCTGTAGCCCCTGGAGACCCTCCAGCTGGCGGAGGCCCCTGGCTGTAGCCCCTGGAGACCCTCCAGCTGGCGGAGGCCCCTGGCTGTAGCCCCTGGAGACCCTCCAGCTGGCGGAGGCCCCTGGCTGTAGCCCCTGGAGACCCTCCAGCTGGCGGAGGCCCCTGGCTGTAGCCCCTGGAGACCCTCCAGCTGGCGGAGGCCCCTGGCTGTAGCCCCTGGAGACCCTCCAGCTGGCGGAGGCCCCTGGCTGTAGCCCCTGGAGACCCTCCAGCTGGCGGAGGCCCCTGGCTGTAGCCCCTGGAGACCCTCCAGCTGGCGGAGGCCCCTGGCTGTAGCCCCTGGAGACCCTCCAGCTGGCGGAGGCCCCTGGCTGTAGCCCCTGGAGACCCTCCAGCTGGCGGAGGCCCCTGGCTGTAGCCCCTGGAGACCCTCCAGCTGGCGGAGGCCCCTGGCTGTAGCCCCTGGAGACCCTCCAGCTGGCGGAGGCCCCTGGCTGTAGCCCCTGGAGACCCTCCAGCTGGCGGAGGCCCCTGGGTTACATCCCCTAAAGCCCATGCCTTAATCCCGGCCAGCCTCTGGGTCGTATTTCCTTTGAAAGTCTCTCTCCAGCACCCACAGAGTTAGTTGTGCAGCTTAAGTGGTTAGTTTATTATGCACCCAATGAGCGGTAGCGCATAAAATAGGATTAGGTCACAATGGGTCTCAATCAAACCCCGACTGGATATTGTTACGTAGCAGAAATTATTAGTCATTTCGTATATTACAATTACTTTATGTAGCTAATGTACACAATACACTTTGGAAATACAATCTCAAAAACGTAATTATCTTATCGCAAAAATAAAAAATGGTCATAAATGGGTTGTAACCTTATATAAAGTTTTTTTTCTAGTCAACGTGGATACAGTCTCAAGATTTCAGATATCTTATTATTAACAAAAGTGTTTTGCCATATCCTGTAAGGTTTACATGGAGGTGTCTCTGAAAGACTGGATGTTTGGACACTCTGAGAGCTAATGCCCCAGTGTATGGCCCTGGCCACAGTCTGCATTTCATGTCAGTGGCATCTCTGTACAAACCTTACGACCAGATATATTTATTAACCTAGCATTAGTCTAACAGCAACATCATCTTGCGGTCTACTGACCTTGTTAGTCTCCATAAA
>NC_091370.1:6532783-6535283 GCF_038502225.1 Cherax quadricarinatus | reverse complement strand
AAGCATTTTTATTGTTATGAGACATACAAGTAGGAAACAGGATGAAGTTGGAGCCATCTGTAGGGCCAGCATTTTCATTTGATCAACTGACTTTATCTCGTTGACATCATTATGCTGTACAGATGTGTTCCATACTCGAGTCATCCTGGGTATGTATGATCTCAGATGGGTGATGTTCTGGAGAAGGGGTACAGCCAGAGTGAAGTTGCTGCTTTCTGCCCGTCTTGTGGCATAAAGCTTGTTTCACGCTGTCCTCGAAGTGGATCCAAGTGTGGTATTTTGACAATATTGGCCTTGTACATAACAGTAAGGCCACCCATATCCCTCCTATGTTGAAGGCTCTGCTGAAATGACAGATCTATCCAGGATGGGTCAGGCGAGAGATGAGACGTCTTGCTCTGTTCTCTACTCTGTCAAGCGGTCGCAGATGAGGAGGGGGCAGGCAAACCAAGAAAGTGGAGCATACTCAAGGTGCAGGCGTACTTGTGCCTCGTACAGGATCTTGCAACCCCTACTGTCAAGCGGATGGGAGATACGGCGAAGTGCTGTAAGCTTCCTGGCTGCCTTGTTTGCAAGATTTACAACATGGTTCTTCATGGTTAGGTTTGGAGTCAAATTTCACCCCAAGGATATCAGCTTCTTCTCCAGGTGCCAACATCCTCCCATTCATCCTTACTACTGCACCAGCATTACCATCATAGTGCCTAGAGACAATCATCATTTGCGTTTTCTCCAGGTGCAAATGTTACTGCCATCTATTTCCCCAAGCTGATATAGCTCTCAGCTGGTGATTGATGTACTTAGAGCAGCTGGCATTTCTTCTCTTGGATAAGTGAATGTCAGTGTACAGTCGTCTGCATATGCATGTGATTCTGGGATGAGATGAAGAAGGTCGTTGAAGTAGACATTCCATAACAATGGACCCAGCGCACTTCCTTGTGGAACACTTGCCCCACAGGATGTCTTGCTGATTCAGTTCCATTGAGAACTACACCAGAGATCTACCATGAAGGTAGTCACTGAGGAGACATAGCGTAGAGCCTGCAATTCCCAGTGCTTGAAGTTTTGCTAAGAGGCCCTGGTTCCACACGGTCAAAGCGCCAGCAATGTCCAGTGCTACCACACGCTGACTTTGGATTCATCCAGTGACTGGTGCCACTTAGTGGAGGTTTAACAACAGATCAGCAGCAGAGTAACCTTTTCTGAAGCCATATTGACGATCACAAAGTAGTGAGTGGTAGTCAAAAAACTGTCATTTGTCTTGAGATTATTGTCTCAAGGATCTTACCAGTGATTGACAGGGTGACACTGGTCTGTAGTTGCTGATTTCTGCTCTGCTCTTCTTTTTTGTGAACAGGGACTACATTCGCCTCTTTCCATAGGGAGAGGGCCATTTAGCACTGTACTAGGCAGTGCTAAAAGATGCAGAGTTAGAGGTGCTGCTAGGCTGGTCTGCACATCTTCTCAACAATCTTGGGCTCAACTTGTCTGGGCCACAGCCTTTTCTTGGTCAAAGCGATTTAAGTAGGAAATGCACCTCCTCCTGCCTTATTGTCACCACTGACAGTTTTGACACAGTTCTTGCAGCTAGCCAAGGAGGGTCCTTGCTGGATCAGGAACTTGCATTTGGTAGCAAAGTGTTCAGCAAAGAGGTCCGCCTTCTCTTGACTACTAGTGAGGTGGTCCCCATCCTGTCGATTTAGAGGTGGAATAAGTTCATCAGGCAGATAACCTTGTCTGTCCTTGACCAGGGACCACCAGGTTTTGGAGCCTACCCTACCTGATGCTAACTTTCTTTTCGTGTCCACCTCCCATTTAGCAATGGCCCACTTTTGAACATCACCCATATGCCTACAGGCTTGCATGTGCAAGTTCCTGTTATAGGTGGTAGGATGTCTCTTATACCTTCGCCATGCTTTGTGCTTAGCAGTAGCAGCCTCTCTACAACGAAAGCGAAACCAAGGCTGATCTGTAGGCTTCGTCACATGTTGCCGGTGAGGAATGTGTTCTTGTTGTAGATTAAGGATGTGTCCAGTGAAGGCTTTCGCTTGGTTGTCAACATCCTTGGAAAGACATTCCAGTCGGTGGTGGCAGCTCAGAGCAAAGGGCTGGCCATACCTCTTTCCCATAGCCAGGTTGTGCGTGTGGACTCCTCACTCGTTCTGTTGGGATCTTAAGTAGTGGTAAAAACAGCCTTGTGGTCAGACGATCAACGCAGCCGAGGGGTTGACAAGTGACTATGCCTTCTGCCAGATCACTCACTACTGGGTCAAGGGAGGGAGCCAGAGATATGAGTAGGGGAAATCAACAAAGTTTCTCATGTCAAACACTGCAAGAAGGTCATCAAAGTCCCTCTGTATAAGGTGCTGGTTGAGGTCACCAACAATTATAATATGTTGACAGTTGTGTTGTAGCAGAGGAGTCAATATTTTCCATTAGGAAGTTGATAGGGTCTGCATGTTGCCACTGGGGAGGTCTGTACATTGCACATGCTAGTGAG
>NC_091370.1:6505283-6527783 GCF_038502225.1 Cherax quadricarinatus | reverse complement strand
AGACACAGGAGCAACACTTGGGTATATTTTTTGTGGAAACGTTTTACCAAACATTGGCTTCATCAGTCCAATACAAAGAAGAATGGTGAATTTAACAGTCCGCTGTCGCCGGACTATTAATTCAATGATTCTCAAATTGGAGTCCAAAACTAGATTTTAGAAGGTCCACTGCGAGATATGAAAATTTAGAAAATTTGCAATGAAATCTGAGAATTAAATAAAAATTCGATAAGGTGTTGACAATAAGGACCACCGAAACGTGAAAGTATATTTGAGAAAAGTGTCGTGAAAAATAGTTGTGGAAAGCGAGAGGTTACGATTGGTCGTAGAGAATCCGTCTCCTCCCATACACTTACCAAGGTAACGGCTCTGTTAATTCATCTGGTCTGGACATGTCTACTTCCATGATATATTAAGAGTCTCTTCAATACAAGGCGAAAGTAGTTTGGAAAGTGAGGAATTGTCACAGGCGTGTGTGACCAAGTCAGTGAGGAGTCGGACACAAAAGACAGAATGAGAATACAGACAGGAGGAGACAGAAACAGAGTATAAACACAACCCTTGTCTATTCCTAACAGTACTACACGAGTGTGTACAATATCCACCTCCATCACAGTTACTCAACCAACTTAGTTGCGTCCCTTCCCTAAGATAATATAAAAGTTTCTTGTATGTAGCATGATCCTAGAAAATAAAGAAGAGAAACATGATGCGCAAGTCAGTGAACCAGGAAGCTCTGAAGCGAGAGGCAGAATCAGTCACAACTTGATTACGTATTGTGTAAAACTCGCGAACAAGCGATGCAAGATACAAAACAAGCACGGAGTTAAAAGATAGCTCTAGGTCTTCCGTGTTGCAATTAGCATATTAGGAGCTTGCAGTGTTACAGAAAAAGAGAATGAAATCAGAGTAAACAGATTGAGCGTTTTTGCTTCAGCCCCACTGAATGTAATATTGGCAGCACCAGGTGCTTCAGCCCCACTGAATGTAATATTGACAGCACCAGGTACTTCAGCCCCACTGAATGTAATATTGGCAGCACCAGGTACTTCAGCCCCACTGAATGTAATATTGACAGCATCAGGTACTTCAGCCCCACTGAATGTAATATTGGCAGCACCAGGTACTTCAGCCCCACTGAATGTAATATTGACAGCACCAGGTACTTCAGCCCCACTGAATGTAATATTGGCAGCACCAGGTACTTCAGCCCCACTGAATGTAATATTGACAGCACCAGGTACTTCAGCCCCACTGAATGTAATATTGGCAGCACCAGGTACTTCAGCCCCACTGAATGTAATATTGGCAGCACCAGGTACTTCAGCCCCACTGAATGTAATATTGGCAGCACCAGGTACTTCAGCCCCACTGAATGTAATATTGGCAGCACCAGGTACTTCAGCCCCACTGAATGTAATATTGGCAGCACCTGGGAAAGACAGGTTGGTATGTCTGTATTTGGTAGTTACTCGTTACATTATTTTCCTTCGTATTCTTCTCTTCCTTCTCATATTCTTCCTCTAGCTCCTCTTTCTGAAGCTCCTCTTTATCCTACTCCTGCTGTTTCTGCTCCTCTCCCTCTTCTACCCCTCTTCCTCCTCATCCTCCTCTTCCTCCTCTTCCAGCCCTCCAGGACTCTGCAACTCACTCAGCAGGAAGGTCATTACTTCGCAACTTTGATGACTCCTGGAACTGGAAAAGGTTTTCCTTTTTTCATCCCGAGAACATATTTTTTTATTTGTATAATTAGTTCACATATGTATAATAGGTAAGGAAATGTTAAATTCGCGTCTCTAGGAATTCTGTGATTTTAGTTAGAAAGATATTGTTAACAGCTCGAACTTATCGAAGTAGAAATTACACGAAAATACGCGCTATCAAAATTAAAAAAAAATGGATAAATTTTTTTATTAAAAATGGATTAAAAAATATTTAAAAAGATTTAAAAAAAATAAAATACATTAAATACGATTTTAAAAAATGTTGAATTAAAAATTGGATTTAAAAAGATTAAAAAATCTGGATTAAAAATAATAAATAAAACATTTAAGAAACCTGGATTTAAAAAAATTATTTAAAACTGGGCTTAATAAAACGATTAAAAGCCTGAATAAAAAAAATGGATGAAAACCAGGATAAAAAGAAATATCGGCTCTTGATCTAAGGAATTGGATCTGCTCCCGTTCCCTGAATTGAGCCTGAATACCTTCCATCCCCCCCCCACACAGGTACTGTATAAACTCTACTGGTTTAGTGCTCTATTATAATAGACCCTAATTACCCCCCATTCTCCCCTCCCCTATCCCATCCTCCCCATCCTCCCCTTTTTCCATTCCTCCTCCTCCTCCTCACCCCTCCCTTTTGCCCTTCCTCTTTTTAGCCTTCGTGATTTCTCCCACAGGCGCGCTAGTTCCTAGGTAGGGGAAAGGACACCGGGGTCCATCCCATTCCGTTGAGGTTTCTTGGCGGTGGCGTAGTTTGCCGTGGAATCTGGATTGCCTAGGGATGTCCCGATCCCTCTCCGGTATCCCGGAGTAGCTTTGGGTGTCTTTTGGGCGACGGGTGTATCTCTGGAAGCCACCTTTCGGATTCCGGGGGTGGTGGCTGAAGGAGGTATGCTTTGTGGCGGATATCCGGCCGCCCTCTCTTTTGTCCACCGAGGTAGCTCGGCAGATGTGAGGTTGCTATCCCAGATTGCTGGTTTACTGGCATGAAGGGTAGGGTATGGCACGGGTTCCATGCTGCATCTGCGCTACTAGCGGTGTCGAGTCCTCTTGGGCGCGGAGGGAGATTTCTGGCCCTTTCATTCCTCCTAGGAACTATCCCTCCCCGGTCCCCCCTTTTTTTTTCTTTTTTTTATTTTTATTTTCTTTTCTTTCTTTTTTTTCTTAAAAACAAAAAGAAAGAAGTAACCTAACCATGGCAGCCCTAGTCCATGAACCTGGTACCCCCGGGCCCCTTCTTGATACCGCACCCCGTTCTGACCCCGCCTCGTCTTTGGACCACTCTTCAGACATTCCTCATGCCTCTGTACCTATTGCCGGTGCTGTTTCCTCACCCGCTTCAGGTACTGAGGCCTCGACTGACTCCTTCGATTTATCAGACCTTCGCTCTCCTCTGACTATGCTTCCGGCCTCTCCCTCTACGGTGCGGCAATTTTCAAATTGCCGACCCGTTCCACGTCGGACCAACTCTGGTCCCACGCCTAAACGTCAACGACAATTACCTGCTGATGATACTTCTCCACCTTCACCTTCTCGTTCTTCTCAGAAACGATCGACACGTCCTTCACTACCTTTCCACGCTCAGTTTCAGACTGAACAGTGGACTAAATTCTTCACTTTACGACCAACTTCCTCTACTGCCTATCTTTCTGACCATAGTATTGGCAAGGCACTCCTACGCCATGTTGGTAAAGATATTTCTTTTCATGCTCTTAAGAGCGGTACGCGCATCATTACCGTACAGAATGCTACCCAGGCTCGTGAGCTCTCTCGTCTTTCCCATATAGATACTGTTCCTGTCACCCTTGAAAAACATCATTCCCTCAATTCTTGTAGTGGTACCGTTATTCTGCCCCATACCATAGTTCAACACAATTTCCAGACATGTGGCACCGACATTCTAGAACAGCTGGAACTCCAAGATCTCCCAATCCTCAAGGTAGACACTTACGTTCTTCCTGCCCGTGGGCGGAGACGATACCCTAGCAATGTGGCTCGTTTAACTTTTGACAGCCGAGAACTCCCATCCTCCGTTTATATAGCAGGACATCGGTTACAAGTTCGAAAGGTGATCCCTACACCACAACAGTGTAGAAATTGCTGGCGATTTGGCCATCCAGCGAAATATTGCAGATCTATCGCCGAATGCCCAGTCTGTTGTGCCGATGACCATTCTAATACGTCTTGCAATCGATCTCCCTCTTGCCTTAACTGTCATGAGGCTCACCCTTCGTACTCTCGCCGTTGTCAGGTCTATTTAAACGAGCGGGAAATCCGTTACCTCAAAGAGACAGAAGGTCTCCCTTATGCCATGGCAGTTTCTCATCTCCGCCTCCAAGGGAGACTCCCATGTGTTTCTTATTCCCGTGTTTCAAAACATCCCCCCACTTCTGGTATCCCATCTTCTACACCCACCTCTGTGGTTACCTCTCCCATAATCACTCCTGTATCTAATCCTTTTGCTGTCCTCGGCTCAGACGTCCCTACTTCAACGCCTCAGTCTAATCTCGCTTCTTCGAGTTCTCTCTTACAAGCCTCAGTATCGACGAGACCTCGTACGACACCTCTTCCCAATCGTCCCTCTACTTCTCAAAAGTCAAAAAAAGGTCCGGTAACACCTCCTACCCATCTTCCACCTCCATACTTTACCCTCCCTGTCTCTGTCCCTAGTTCTTCCCCTCTCACTGGCTCAGTTACAAGTGCAGAGGTTCACCCTCCTCCTCGTAATGTACCTTCCTCCCCTGTTCCCTCCCAAGTTTCTTCCTCTTCTGCCACCTCCCAGGTTCCTGTCTCTTCTGTCCCCTGCCACGCTTCTCCAGTTCCCTCCACCCTTTCGCCCCCCCCCTACCTTTGTACAGTCCAATACAGTTCCAATCTTTACTCATCCTCCCCCTACCATTCCCAATATTGTCTCCCATACGACATCTCTGAATTCCGAAACACTTGAAGCAATCTCTGAATATATTGCAGAGACCAAACCATCAATGGACACTGATCCACCTTCCGCTCTTTCTCTCTCCTCTGCTCCATCTGCGCAACTCCTTTCTTCACAGCGCACCGTTCCTTCGCTGCTTGAACATTTTCCACTGCCTCCGCATGTGGACTTTTCTAACCCTTCTAGTCCGTAGGAACCCTTACCTGCGGATTTCAAGTATCTTTATCATTGCCAATCATGGCCTTCTTACAGTGGAATATACGCGGCCTCAGGGGTAATCGGGGTGAGCTTCAGATGTTACTCTCCCAGTTTGCCCCTGTTGGTGTTTGCTTACAGGAACCAAAATTACACTCTGCTGTTATTTCTCACATCTCAGGCTATAATTTATTGTATTCTTCAGATCCTTTTCCTGATGGGACCTTTAATGAAAGTGCCCTTCTTCTCCGCACTGATATTCCGTACCATCAGCTATTTATTCATACTTCGCTGCATTACACAGCAGCCCGTATCCACTTACATAGGTGGTATACGCTCTGTTCTTTATATCTCTCTCCTTCTCGGGCATTATCTATTCCGGATTTTGCCTTCCTTGTTTCGTCATTACCGCCACCGATTCTGTTACTTGGTGATTTTAATGCCCACCATTTCCTCTGGGGAGGGTCTCACTGTGATTCCCGTGGAATTCAGTTAGAGGCTTTTCTTGCCACCCACCCCCTCCATGTTTTAAATACAGGTACTCACACCCATTTTGATCCTCGGACTCATACTCTCTCTTGCATCGATCTCTCAGTTTGCTCTTCCTCCGCCGCATTAGACTTTACTTGGTCTGTTCTCCCAGACTTACATGACAGTGATCATTTCCCAATCATTCTTACTTCCCCTTCATATTCGCCACCTCTTCGCACCCCACGCTGGCAATTTAATCGAGCAAATTGGAACCTTTACTCACACCTGACTGTTTTTAAAGAGGTTCCTTCTTCGTCCTCCATCGATGAGCTTTTACACCTCTTCTCGTCCTCCGTTTTCACCGCAGCTTCTCATTCTATACCCCAAACTTCGGGCAGGCATTCTCAGAAATGCGTGCCTTGGTGGTCTCCTGCTTGTGCTCGTGCAGTACGTTTGAAACGCGCTGCATGGGGCAGGTACCGGTACAATAGAACCACAGAGCGACTCCTTGATTTTAAACAGAAGCGTGCGATCGCTCGCCGTGTCATCCGTGACGCTAAACGCACTTGCTGGCGAGATTATGTCTCCACCATCACCTCTGCTTCCTCTATGAGTGCAGTCTGGAAAAAAGTACGAAAACTGAGTGGTAAATATTCTCCTGACCCGGCTCCTGTTCTGCGGGTTGCCGGTGTTGATATAGCAAACCCACTAGATGTTGCCAATGAAATTGGCAATCATCTGGTCCGTATTTCTCAGGGACTTCATCTATGCCCCTCATTTCTTTCCTCAAAGTCTGCCAGAGAGTTAGCACCCTTGGACTTTTCTTCTCTCAGAGAAGAACAGTATAATGTGCCTTTTACACTTCAAGAACTGGAGGCAACACTCTCAGCTTGTCGATCATCGGCAGCTGGGCCCGACGACATTCATATTCGTATGCTACAACATTTACATCAGTCAGCCCTTGCAGTCCTATTACGCCTTTACAATCTTATTTGGTCACAAGGAGTTCTTCCACAGCTGTGGAAATCCGCCATTGTTCTCCCTTTCCGCAAACCAGGCACTACGGGACATGAAACCTCCCACTATCGTCCCATTGCTCTTACCAGTGCAGTTTGCAAAGTAATGGAACGTCTAGTAAATAGACGTTTAGTGTGGTATTTAGAGACACACAACAGTCTCTCCACTCGTCAATATGGCTTTCGTAAGGGACGTTCTACCATAGACCCCTTACTGCGCTTGGATACGTATGTTCGTAATGCCTTTGCGAATAACCACTCAGTTATTGCCATATTTTTTGACCTTGAGAAGGCATATGACACAACTTGGAGGTATAATATTTTAGCCCAAGCCCACTCCTTAGGCCTTCGAGGCAATCTACCATCCTTCCTTAAGAACTTTTTAACTGACAGGCATTTCCGTGTTCGGGTTAATAATGTGCTCTCCCCGGACTTTATCCAAGCTGAAGGTGTCCCCCAGGGATGTGTTCTGAGCACAACACTTTTTCTCCTTGCTATTAATGATTTGGCCTCTAGTCTTCCATCAAATATTTGGTCATCACTCTATGTTGATGACTTCGCTATTGCCTGTGCAGGCGCTGACTGTCACCTCCTTACAGTTTCTCTCCAGCATGCAGTCGACCGTGTTTCCAATTGGGCCACCACACATGGGTTTAAATTTTCCAGCACTAAAACCCACCAAATCACTTTCACTAGACGCTCTGTCATCTCTGATCATCCTTTGTACCTCTATGGCTCACGTATCCCTGAACGTGATAGTCAAGTTTCTGGGCCTCCTCTTTGATCGTAGGTTATCCTGGAAACCTCACATTACCTCTCTGAAGGCAACTTGTCACAGCCGGCTGAACCTTCTTAAAACCCTTGCTCATCTTTCGTGGGGAGCTGATCGTCGAACCCTCCTTCACCTACATTAAACCCTTATTTTATCGAAACTTGATTATGGTGACCAGATCTATTCAGCGGCATCTCCTGCTACTCTCTCTAGCCTTAACCCCATTCATCACCAAGGATTACGTTTATGCCTTGGTGCTTTTCGCTCTTCCCCTGTCGAAAGCCTCTATGCAGAAGCGAACGTTCCATCCTTATCCGATCGCCGTGATGCCCATTGCCTGCGCTACTATGTACGCTCTCATGATCTCCGCAATCCTTCCATTTATAGAATGGTCACTGATATTAGTAGACATTCTTTATTTGTTCGCCGCCCCTGCTTACTCCGTCCCTTCTCTCTTCGCCTTTATTCGCTCTTGTCTTCTCTTCAACTACCACCTTTCTATGTACATGTAGCATCTCACTTTTCCCTACCCCCCTGGGAAGTTCCAGCTGTTCGAGTCTGTTCTTTCTCCCTCCCTTGCTCGAAAGCCCAACTGTCTACGGTCGCTTCCCGCTCTCTTTTTCTTGACCACTTTCACTCTCATTCTCATGCCATTGCTGTGTACACAGATGGCTCTAAGTCTTCTGACGGCGTAGGATTCGCAGCAGTGTTTCCGGACAGCGTCGTACAAGGGCATTTACTATCTTCAGCTAGTATTTTTACTGCTGAATTATATGCCATCCTTACAGCACTTATCCGTATTGCATCTATGCCTGTGTCATCATTTGTGGTTGTCTCAGACTCCCTTAGTGCTTTACAGGCTATACAAAAATTTGATACACCTCACCCCTTAGTCCTCCGTATCCAACTTTGGCTACGCCGCATCTTTACTAAGCATAAAGATATTGTTTTTTGTTGGGTCCCTGGTCATGTTGACGTACAGGGCAATGAACAGGCAGACACTGCTGCGCGGTCAGCAGTACATGACCTACCAGTTTCTTATAGAGGTATTCCATGTACGGACTATTTTGCTGTAATATCTTCCCACCTTCACACCCGTTGGCAACAACGTTGGTCTACTATGCTCGGCAACAAACTTCAGTCTATTAAACCGAGTATAGGTTACTGGCCGTCTTCTTATCACCAGTGTCGAGGTTGGGAGACTACTCTCTCCCGTCTTCGCATTGGCCATACTCGTCTTACTCATGGATATCTCATGGAGAGGCGTCTTGCTCCTCTCTGTGAGAATTGCCAAGCTCCATTATCAGTCAGCCACATTCTGTTGGACTGCCCACTTTATCAACGAGCACGCAGAATTTACCTCTGTCGTCGTCTTCGCCCCGCTGCTCTCTCTTTACCTTCCCTTCTCGCTGATGGACCCACCTTTCATCCGGACTCTCTCATTGACTTTTTGACAACGACTGACTGACTTCACAAATTCTGATACTTTCAGCCCTTTCTACTTGTATCTCTTGCTACCCTCTACCCCCGTACTATCCCCTGCCCCGCTGTTTTCTGTAACCTGCTGATCATCCCCCCTCCCTTCTGCCATCCAATTCCCTTGCTTCCTTCCCTACTCTGCAGCGCTGTATAGCCCTTGTGGCTTAGCGCTTCTTTTTGATTATAATAATAATAATATTATAATAGACATGGAGATCTCTGAAAATGTGGGAATAAGGAGACATTTCAAGCGATTCCCTTATAAAGAACTGTGGAGTGATGCTGGGGGAAGGCACTGGATCCAAGGCATTGGAGCTACCCGCCCCTCTTAGCAGACTTGTTTACCTATCATTGCCCGGGTGAAGTGTGACTGCTACGTGTTTACAGCTTTCCAATGACTTAATCTTGGTCCAGCGGATTGTAAACTAGAGATCTTTTGGAGTCGTCAAGATAAATATTTAATCCTACGAGACCTTGTGTTTCCAGCTGCTACACTAAACATTAATTTTGATGCTGCTCGTCTTGATTTTGATGCTTTCTTTGATTTTTTATTCTTGTTTTGATTTTGATGCTGCTCGTCTTGATTTTGATGCTTTCTTTGATTTTTTATTCTTGTTTTGATTTTGATGCTGCTCGTCTTGATTTTGATGCTTTCTTTGATTTTTTATTCTTGTTTTGATTTTGATGCTGCTAGTTTACTGTGCATCTAGTATCCTTACTGAAGACGGTAGTGCGAGAGTTGGTGGGTTTACAGAAGCCTTGGAGTCTGGCACCAGCAGGACGACTAACAGGAAGGAGTACATATGGGATTATATTTGCAGTTTAATAAAGACAGTTATAATAAAGACAGTTTTAAAGGGACCATATGTGATATCAAGGTACCTTATTAATGGAAAATAAGATACCAGATACATTAAGTGAATAAACTAAATTTGCTAGTAAAGGAAATTTAGTTTATTCACTTAATGTATCTGGTATCTTATTTTCCATTAATAAGGTACCTTGATATCACATGTGGTCCCTTTAAAACTGTCTTTATTATACCAGTCTTAATTATATTTACTTTAGCAGCCCTTACTGACCTTCCTAATTCTACCTTCATCCTCACTGACTTTCCTAATTCTACCTCTGTTATACCCTTCGCCCTCACTGACTTTCCTAATTCTACCTCTGTTATACCCTTCACCCTCACTGACCTTCCAAGCTCTACCTTCACCCTCACTGACCTTCCAAGCTCTACCTTCACCCTCACTGACCTTCCAAGCTCTACCTTCACCCTCACTGACCTTCCAAGCTCTACCTTCACCCTCACTGACCTTCCAAGCTCTACCTTCACCCTCACTGACCTTCCAAGCTCTACCTTCACCCTCACTGACCTTCCAAGCTCTACCTTCACCCTCACTGACCTTCCAAGCTCTACCTTCACCCTCACTGACCTTCCAAGCTCTACCTTCACCCTCACTGACCTTCCAAGCTCTACCTTCACCCTCACTGACCTTCCAGGCTCTACCTTCACCCTCACTGACCTTCCAGGCTCTACCTTCACCCTCACTGACCTTCCAGGCTCTACCTTCACCCTCACTGACCTTCCAGGCTCTACCTTCACCCTCACTGACCTTCCAGGCTCTACCTTCACCCTCACTGACCTTCCAGGCTCTACCTTCACCCTCACTGACCTTCCTAACTCTACCTCTATTATACTCGTCACCCTCATTGGTCCCTGATCAAGAATATTACACCTTTTAGAACACCTCACCCTGTACCACTATACGACCCTTACAGGTTTACCGCTTACTTATGATTATAATAATTGAAGGCTACGTAATTTATTATCCATTTTATGAGTCAGAGATACACAAAATCTGAGATGATTATTCTGTAGAATGATTAAAATATATGTAACGGACCAGGACTTAATATTGTAAGACACAGCAGCGATGACGAGTGAAAAATACATAATTGGTCAATACAGGGAGGTGTTTAGCGCTGTGTGACACTGCTGAGCACTTGTACACGTCAGTTTTACTGGGTAAGAACTGTTTTCCCGCCTCAGCAAAACCTAGCACTAAGATATCCTCCCATCACCCAGGATGTCATCCCCAGGATACCATCCACAATAGCCTGCTAACACCAAGGTACTTATTTACTGCTAGATGAACAGGGGAAGCAGGTGTAAGGAAAAATGCCCAACGTATAACGAGGTAAATAATGCAGGGGGGGGGGGTGAGGCATACACTGATCGTGTGGGAAATGCGAAAAACTCGCATCTATAGTACAGAAGAAACTCAAAATATATTCAGTTTGACGGAGATCCTGATCTGGGACTCGAGCAAACTGAAAATATTTGTCTTTTTTTATATATTACTGATTGTGGATTATTGATATATGAATAATGTAGTTAAATATGACTTTTGTGATGGAGTATGATGGAAATGGTTTAGAAAACCGACAAGTTGAAGAATGAGAGACTTGCAACATTTGGGAATCTTAATTACCGAGTAGTAAAGACTCCCAAATGTTGCACAAGTGTCTCATTCTTGTAATAGTTGTGTTGTGTTCCAGACCACCGGCAGTGCTGGAAGGCGGAGTTCGAGTGTTCCAACGGACAGTGTGTTCGTCCTGGGAGAGTCTGTGACGGCCATCACCACTGTAAGGACGGCTCTGATGAGGTCGCTTGTACCCCAGGTGAGTCTCAATACCTGCTTTCATTAGCCAGCTTTTTCTCGTGTGTGTTTAATTACTAGTAATTATTTGCATCTATAGGAGAGGAGGTATGCTCGTGGTGTCTTGTCTTCGCTATAATTATCTTGTAAGATTTTTTAAATAGCGCTTGTAACACTAACTCTACTTTGTGTGTGTGTGTGTGTGTGTGTGTGTGTGTGTGTGTGTGTGTGTGTGTGTGTGTGTGTGTATGTGTACACTCACCTAATTGTACTCGCCTAATTGTGGTTGCAGGGGTCGAGACTCGGCTCCTGGCCCCGCCTCTTCACTGATCGCTACTAGGTCCTCTCCCCCTCTGCTTCCTGAGCTTTGTCATACCTCTTCTTAAAACTATGTATGACTCCTGCCTCCACTACTTCACTTGCTAGGCTATTCCACTTCCTGACGACTCTGAAGAAATACTTCCTAACGTCCCTGTGACTCGTCTGAGTCTTCAGCTTCCAATTGTGACCCCTTGTTTGTGTCCCCTCTCTGGAACATCCTGCCTCTGTCCACCTTGTCTATTCCCCGCAGTATCTTGTATGTCGTTATCATGTCTCCCCTGACCCTTCTGTCCTCCAGTGTCGTCAGTCCGATTTCCCTCAACCTTTCCTCGTACGACATTCCCCTGAGCTCTGGAACTAGCCTTGTTGCAAACCTTTGTACTGTCTCTAACTTCTTGACGTGCTTGACCAAGTGTGGGTTCCAGACTGGTGCTGCATACTCCAGTATGGGCCTAACATACACAGTGTACAGTGTCTTGAACGATTCCTTATTAAGATATCGGAACGCTATTCTCAGGTTTGCCAGGCGCCCGTATGTTGCAGCAGTTATTTGGTTGATGTGTGCCTCCGGTGACGTGCTCGGTGTTATGGTCACCCCAAGGTCTTTCTCCCTGAGTGAGGTCTGTAGTCTTTGTCCACCTAGCCTATACTCTGTCTGCGGTCTTCTTTGCCCCTCCCCAATCTTCATGACTTTGCATATGGCAGGGTTGAATTCGAGAAGCCAGTTGCTGGACCACATGTCCAGCCTGTCCAGGTCTCTTTGCAGTCGTGCCTCATCCTCATCCGATATAATTCTTCTCATCAGCTTCACATCATCTGCGAATAGGGACACTTCAGAGTCTATTCCTTCCATCATGTCGTTCACATATATCAAAAATAGCACTGGTCCTAGAACTGACCCCTGTGGGACCCCGCTCGTCACAGGCGCCCACTGTGATACCTCTTCACGTACCGTGACTCGTTGCTGCCTCCCTGTCAGGTATTCCCTGATCCATTGCAGTGCCGGGTGTGTGTGTGTGTGTGTGTGTGTGTGTGTGTGTGTGTGAGAAAAATTCATGTCTGACATGACTGGATGAGGCAGCACACATACAACACCTGGATATCTTTTTTAAATAATCTCCAACCAGTGTTTTTATCAATTCAAAATGAAGACACCTAGGTGTTACATATTCGTATAATTCCTCATCGTGCCTTAAGTTTCATGCCTTTTTTTTTTTTCACGGAGTCTCGTGTGTTGACTGAAATCAAATACAGTTTAAAAAATATATAAAGATAATATTACTAGAAAAAATCTTTTGAAGACGTGTGTGAACATATTCCATAATATTCTAAGGAGCATTATTTATGTTTATTAACTGACGTCTTTAGCATTAATTTCTCTGCCTAGATTCAGTTTAGCTTTTCTGTTATTAGTCGGTTATTACTGAAAATAAAAGTTACAAGAATAGGCTGGAACAAATCACGACCCACAATGCCATAGATGAAAGAAATCACAGCTCACAAAATTGTGGTTGGAACAATTTACAATCTTATGCTGCATAAGTGTCTTAATCTTCAACTAATACACGATGCCTCAGCTGGAACAGTTCGCAAACCCACTAATTGGAAATGGATTTAATGCATTGTTGCAGTCTGTCAAGAACAACTTGAAACTCAGGACTTAATGATCATTAGTATTGGTGGTTAAGAGTTGAGCAGATTGTGAGGGCCCTAGAAGCAGATTGTGAGGGCCCTAGAAGCAGATTGTTGGTGCCCTAGGAGCAGATTGTGAGGGCCCCAGAAGCAAATTGTGGGAGGGGGGCCCAGAAGCAAATTGAGGGGCCTCAGTAGATTGTGAGGGTTCTAGAAGCAGATTATGGGACCCTAAAAGCAAATTGTGGGAGCCCTAGATGACATTTCTTGGTACGAGTGTTAGTGTAGTAGAAATCATCTCTCCATTATTTTTTTGTGCTCAGAATTCTACTTTCTAGGAGGACCCTTTCATACGGGGGCCATTTGGTGCGAGATTCTACCACGTTAGAGCGCTAGTAAGACCCGCTTCAGGAAACGCTTGTCCTGTCCCCTGACAAATCTTACCTAACCTAAACTTGTTCCTCTGAATTATATCCGGCACCGACCAGACATCACATTATAGATGATAATCAATATCCCGACAAGTTGCTCTTTCAGATTCGTATGCAACCTAAGCGTACAAGTGCGCATGTGCAACCCAAGTGTACAAGTGCGCATGTATTACCAAAGTGTTGCACATGTCATTAGCATAAAAGAGGAACACTGCAGCAGACTTGCTGGCCCGTACTTGGCAGGTTTTTGTCAAACATAAACCCACTAACAAAAATATTAGCCCAACCCATTATAAGTGTTATCCAAAGAAGCTGCTTTGATAACCCATTAACTCGATTGCAAGTCCCACTCGCATCTAACCCCTCTCATTAACTAACGGTCCAGGACGGCCCGAAATTCCACCAAATTTCTATTTCCAAATAGTTTGGCTTAAATTTCAGTTGAATATCGTCTGGTGGAGCTGCCATTTAAGAGTGTTTGTATTTTCAGAAGACTTCGCTGTGTGTGGGTCAGGGTCGCGAGTACACAGGTTCTTCTGGTGTGACGGCTGGCCAGACTGCCCTGACAACCATGCTGACGAGCTACACTGTGAGTGTTGTAGGTCTGCTGCGTTGTGTTGTATGTCTTTTGTGTTATGTTGTAGGTCATCTGTGAGTGTTGTAGACTTTTTATGAGCATAGATCTGTGTCGTAGACCTACTGTGAGTGTTGTAGGCCTGCTTGTTTTCTCTATTCGTGTCTTTGCCTATTATTCCATTTATCTGGCTTTCTGCGTGTCAGTTACTATCTGTCCATCCATGTATATCATATTTCCTGAAAGTTGCATCCAGATAGATCTCCACTAGAGTAGACAGAAGTGATCACAGTGTACAGTTGAAATTAAAGCACAGTGTCGAGTCATGAACATCTGGGTTTTTCTCTGGCGGGACTCCAGGGGCTCTTAAGGAATTCGGGGATTCCAGTCTTGTTAGGTAAGACACATATGCAACAGTTAGGTATCTTTATTATGAAACGTTTCGCCTACACAGTAGGCTTCTTCAGTCAAGTACAGAAAAGTTGATAGAAGCAGAAGATACTTGAAGACGATGTAATCAGTCCATCATCCTTAAAGTTTTGAGGTGGTCAGTCCCTCAGTCTGGAGAAGAGCATTGTTCCATAGTATGAAAATGCTCTTCTCCAGACTGAGGGACTGACCACCTCAAAACTTTAAGGGTGATGGACTGATTACATCGTCTTCAAGTATCTTCTGCTTCTATCAACTTTTCTGTACTTGACTGAAGAAGCCTACTGTGTAGGCGAAACGTTTCATAATAAAGATACCTAACTGTTGCATATGTGTCTTACCTAACAACCTGTCGGTATTTTATACCATTTTAATGTTCGATTCCAGTCTTCTAGGGACATGACACACACGCTGACTCAACCCTTGCAACCACAATTAGGCGAGTCAACACAAGCACAGGAAAGCACTCACCCTTGCGCTCAAAATAAGGGAATTTAGTTGCAGTAGGCAGCTGCTGAGTCAACAAACATGTCAGAGATACAGGCCATAAATAATGTATGAATATTTGCAGACAGGAAATATTTCAAATGGAAATAGTGCACAAGAAAACTAAATATTTCATTCAAGTTTGTTATAAGTAATGGTATACAATACCGACGAGTCTTATTCTGTAACTTTTCGCCTACACAGTAGGCTTGGTCAGTCAAGTACAGAGGAGTATACCTGGAGTGGGTTTTGGGGGTCACCGCTCCCGCGGCCCGGTCTGAGACCAGGCCTCGTGGTGGATCAGGGTCTTAACCAGGCTGTTACTGCTGGCCGCACGCAAATTGACGTATGAACCACAGCCCGGCTGGTCAGGTACTGACTTCAGGTGCCTGTCCAGCGCCTTCTTGAAGACATCCAGGGGGTTATTGGTAAGCAGAAGCAACCTACTGTGTAGGCGAAACTTATCGGAATAAAGATGCCTCACCGTTGCCTATGTGTCTTGACAAAAATTTAGAGGACACAATATAAAGGATCAAAGACGTTGTGATAGTTTGGTAGCCTGTTTACCATTGTTTACAATGAGGATTCACATACCACTCGAAAACATGGCCGACGATCACGAGTTCGTTGCTAATATTATGTATGTATGCTAAGCATTTTTTTCTCATTTGCATGAAAAAGAATTTTGTCCATTGGTGGACGACGACAAAATAAAGTTTGTGGGTCGTTCACGAAAGAAAACAATTTAAGTGGATTCTAAATAAAAACGATTAGCTGAAATGAGAGATATTGACATAAATGGAGAAGTCTAGAATTTATTAGTTGTTATTGAGGAGAAAACAACAGGACCAGTGTCCAGAAACATTACTGTGCCCACTTTAGAAAATTTTGAAATCTTTGGAGCCAACGCCCACTTTGAGAAAAAGCTTTAGTACCGTGGATCGGTTGGCAAGTCACTCGCCTCTCACACTGGTTCAGTCCTCGGCATGGGTGAAGCGGTGGGCATGTTTCCCTACACTTGCTGTCCGTTTATCAGTAAGTAGGTACCTGGATGTTAGTCGATTGTTGTGGATGGCATCCTGGGGGACAAGACTGAAGGACCACAATGGAAATAAGACAGTCCTCGATGACGCACTGACTTTATTGGGTTATCCGGAGTGGCTAACCCTCCCTACCCGGGGTTAAAAATCCCAACAAATCTTATCTTAGTGTTTGTATCGATAACACCTTTTTTTTCCATGACTTTTTCGGTCAGAGTTCATTCCACAAGTGTGTTCATAACTCAACAATTTTTCTGTTAGGCTTTAATGGTCTAAAACCTCGTTGCCACCTCGAGAAATTTGGCCCACTTTATATAATGACCATTTCGTCATTGCTTGTGCTGGCACAACCATTCATCAAGTATCCACAGTCTCACAGAACGCAAGGAATGGGTACGGGGGCGAATAATAAAAATGTTAAACTATAGAACGCAAGTGACTCTGCGTTCAACTGGACTACGTCACTCGGTTTCACGTTCTGTGATCAAAACAAACATTATCATATGACTGACTATACCTGTAGTGTTAATATACACAGGATTTATTGGTCTTTTAAGTAGCGCTGCACGCACCAAACTAGTGTTACTGGTGAAGTATTGTTAATTGTGGAATATTCTCTCCATTATGGAACACCAGCGTTACTGATGGAACATTGTGTTACTGGAACATTCGTAGGTGGCATATAATTGCGTTTTGATTATTATATGTTGTATGTGAGTAATTCAGTGCAGAGTGAGTTGGAGGCTTGAACCTCCGTCCGCTAATTACCAGGTGGATGATTTCACAAGATGAGAAAAGTATCTTTTCTCAGTGATGAAGAATCATCAGTTTCATCCTGACACAATAATAACGTCAACACGCACACAAATTCAACACACGAAGAGGTCGCCACGCACACAGGAAAGTTACTAGACAGAGGTCAACAAATACACAGAGAAATCTACAGACACAAAGAAGTCTGCAAATATAAGTCAACAGATATAAATCAAACACACACACACACACACACACACACACACACACACACACACACACACACACACACACACACACACACACACACACACACACACACACACACACACACACACACACACACACACACACACACACACACACACACGAACGCATATACAACAGGCCTAGTGTCTAATCGGCATGTGCCTAGGACAAAATGGTAACTAACGGTGTGCTGTTACTTCCCGTTACGTACTCTCTGGTTCCTCTATACTCGTCTGCCATACTAATAAATTTCTTGGCCTCGGGCGAGTCAGACACATGATCGTGAAGGTTGTCAGTAACGATCTATCCTCCTCCCTGCCCTGGAAATTCTTGTGTAGCAGCCGCTTCGATTGTAGGCTGTCATGAAAGATATGCGTGTTATCACAGAATTTAATTAAAATGTCAAATTCTATCTGGAGGGCCGATAGGCGACTTCTTTATACACCCTTGATTCTATATCAACCTCTGTTTTACGAAGAATGGCTTCAACAGCCATTTTTCCCATGCTTGGTGCCTATTATCAAGGGTTGTGTCAGCGTCTCCGCACCTTCCACTCGTCCCCATTGAAAAAAAAAAAACGAGTAATGTTTAATGTCTCTTCTCTACAAGATCATCAATGTTAATTGTCTGCGTTATCTTGTTCGCTTTCGTGACCTACATAACCCTGTGTGTGTGTGTGTGTGTGTGTGTGTGTGTGTGTGTGTGTGTGTGTGTGTGTGTGTGTGTGTGTGTGTGTGTGTACTCACCTATTTGTTTGTACTCGCCTATTTGTTTGTACTCGCCTATTTGTGGTTGCAGGGGTCGAGTCACAGCTCCTGGCCCCGCCTCTTCGCTGATTGCTACTAGGTCCTCTCTCTCCCTGCCCCATGAGCTCTAACATACCTCGCCTTAAAACTATGTATGGTTCCTGCCTCCACCACATCACTTTCTAGGCTATTCCATGGCCTGACTACTCTGACTGAAGAAATACTTCCTAACATCCCTTTGATTCATCTGAGTCTTCAACTTCCAATTGTGACCTCTTGTGTCTGTGTCCCATCTCTGGAACATCCCGTCTTTGTCCACCTCGTCTATTCCGCGCAGTATTTTATATGTCGTTATCATGTCTCCCCTGACCCTCCTGGCCTCCAGTGTCGTCAGGCCGATTTCCCTCAACCTTTCTTCATAGGACAATCCCCGTAGCTCTGGGACTAGTCTTGTTGCAAACCTTTGCACTTTCTCTAATTTCTTGACGTGCTTGACTAGGTGTGGATTCCAAACTGGTGCTGCATACTCCAGTATGGGCCTGACGTAGATGGTGTACAGAGTCTTAAACGAATCCTTACTGAGGTATCGGAACGCTATCCGTAGGTTTGCCAGGCGCCCGTATGCTGCAGCAGTTATCTGATTGATGTGCGCCTCAGGAGATATGCTCGGTGTTATACTCACCCCCAGATCTTTTTCCTTGAGTGAGGTTTGCAGTCTTTGGCCATCTAAACTATATTGTGTCTGCGGTCTTCTTTGCCCTTCCCCAATCTTCATGACTTTGCATTTGGCAGGGTTAAATTCAAGGAGCCAGTTGCTGGACCAGGCTTGTAGCCTGTCCAGATCTCTTTGTAGTCCTGCCTGATCCTCGTCCGATTCGATTCTTCTCATTAACTTCACATCGTCTGCAAACAAGGACACTTCTGAGTCTATCCCTTCCGTTATGTCGTTCACGTATACCAAGAACAGCACAGGTCCTAGGACTGACCCTTGTGGAACCCCGCTTGTCACAGGCGCCCACTCTGACACCTCGTCGCGTACCATGACTCGTTGTTGCCTCCCTGTCAGATATTCTCTGATCCATTGCAGTGCCTTTCCGGTTATGTGTGCCTGGTCCTCTAGCTTTTGCAGTAACCTCTTGTGAGGAACTGTGTCGAAAGCCTTCTTGCAGTCCAAAAATACGCAGTCGATCCACCCCTCTCTCTCTTGTCTTACTTCTGTCACCTTGTCATAAAACTCTAGTAGGTTTGTGACACAGGATTTTCCTTCCCTGAAACCGTGCTGGTTGTCAATTATACACTTGTTTCTTTCCAGGTGCCCCACCACTCTCCTCCTGATGATCTTCTCCATGACCTTGCATACTATACACGTTAGTGATACAGGTCTGTAGTTTATTGCCTCATGTCTGTCTCCCTTTTTAAAAATTGGGACTACATTTGCCATTTTCCATACCTCAGGGAGTTGCCCAGTTTCAAATGATGTGTTGAAGATCTTTGTTAATGGCTCACACAATATCTCTGCTCCCTCTTTAAGGACCCATGGAGAGATGTTGTCTGGTCCCACCGCCTTTGAGGTGTCAAGTTCGCATAGCAGCTTCTTCACCTCCTCCTTGGTTATATGTACCTCATCCAGCACTTGCTGGTGTGCCCCCCTGTTCTGATTTCTTGGAGTCCTACTGGTTTCCACTGTAAATACCTCTTTAAATCTTGTGTTGAGCTCCTGACATACCTCTCGGTCGTTTCTTGTGAATTCCCCATCACCCTTCCTCAGTCTGATTACCTGGTCCTTGACTGTTGTTTTCCTCCTGATGTGGCTGTACAACAGCTTCGGGTCAGTCTTTACTTTTGATGCTATGTCATTTTCATATTGTCTCTGAGCCTCCCTTCTTATCTGTGCATATTCGTCTCTGGCTCTTCGGCTGATTTCTTTATTTTCCTGAGTTCTCTGTCTTCTGTACCTTTTCCATTCTCTAGTACACCTAGTTTTTGCCTCCCTACACCTTTGGGTGAACCAAGGACTCGTTCTGTTCTTCCCATTATTTCTGTTTCCCTTGGGAACAAACCTCTCCTCTGCCTCCTTGCATTTTGTTGCTACATAGTCCATCATTTCTTGTACTGGTTTTCCTGTCAGTTCCTTCTCCCACTGAATGTCTTGAAGGAAGTTCCTCATGCCTGAGTAGTTCCCCCTTTTGTAGTTTGGTTTTTCCCAGCCTATTCCTGCTACTCTCTCCACTTGGAGCTCAACTATGTAGTCGAAGCACAGAACCACATGATCACTAGCTCCCAGGGGCCTTTCATACATGATACCCTCGATGTCCGAACTACTCATGGTGAATACAAGGTCCAACCTTGCTGGTTCATCCTCTCCTCTCTCTGGTAGTGTCTCTAACATGTTGATGCATGAGGTTCTCCAGTACCACATCCATCATCTTGGCTCTCCATGTTTCGGGACCCCCATGGGGCTCCAGGTTTTCCCAGTCAATCTCCTTGTGATTGAAATCACCCATAACTAGTAACTTTGCTCCCCCCATGTGTGCTCTCCTGGCCACCTCAGCTAGTGTGTTGATCATTGCTCTGTTGCTCTCATCATATTCTTCTCTTGGCCTCCTGCAGTTCTGTGGTGGGTTGTACATTACTGCAATTATCACCTTATGTCCCTCAGACTGGATTGTTCCTACTAAGTAGTCCCTTTCGCCCATGCCATCCATTCCTTCCATTTTCTCAAAACCCCACTGGTTTTTAATGAGCAGTGCAACTCCTCCTCCCCCTCTCCTCCCTCTGTCTTTCCTGAAGATTTGATATCCGGATGGAAAGATTGAATCTGTTATTATTCTGATGAGTTTTGTTTCTGTGAGTGCTATTATGTCTGGGGATGTCTCTTTGATTCTTTCGTGCCACTCCTCATACTTGTTTGTTATTCCATCTGCATTTGTATACCACACCTTCAACTTCTTTTCTAAGACTGTGGTCTGGGAAGTATATTGGGGTTGGGGAAGTGGGAGACCTGGTAAGGAACTATGGGTTGTTGCTGTGGGGGTGAAGTTTGTAATGTAGTGGGTGGGGGCATTGGATGTGGCATGGGTGTTTTGATTTAGAGTGTTTGGTTGCACTGGGGTTGACCTGGTTGGGAGGCTTCTATAGAAAGTTGTGAGGGAGGCTGTATTAGATCTTCTTCCTGGGTCTGGGATCTCCTGTCTGTCTTCTCCATCCCCTCTCTTTCCTCCTTTCGCCTTTGTACCATCTCTCTGTTTCTTCCTTTCTTCTTGTGTTCTGTCGCGGTCGAGATACACCCTCCTGTATGCCGTCATGTCCCTTAATCGTGCTTTCTCTTGTACATTTAAAGATATACTTTTTTCATTTATGTTAATATAAAATTAATGATTTTGTACCGAAAGAAACTTAGGAAACTTACCTAACCTTATTATAACAAGCACAATTTAATGTAGCCTAATCCAACTAATATATTTTATATATATTTACAATAATTAATAAACACAATGAATTTTTTTTTTTTCGTTACATTCAGAATGATTTTTGCGAAATTATTGCATACACAAATTTTCGCTTGCCCTGTTCGGCAAGAAGAGCATTGTTATTTAAGCTAAAATAGCAAGTTTTACTTATTCGGCACGACATTGTGTGTATGGACATATATGATAAATTTCAGCAACCCACCACAATCTGCACATCTGTGTGTCTGCCGTTGTATAGAGCAGCCTGGCAGGTCTCTAAGAGTTTCCCATTCCTCTTGGAAATGGGCGTGCTTGGCGTGTAGTGGGCGTTGTGTGGGCGTGTGATGGGCAACGTCAGGGAATAATAGTGAGAGGAGGGAATCTCCACTACCCGGGAACACTGACGACTGGAAGTCCTCGATCCGTACATACATATAGGCCATCATTTCTTGTGCCTCGGGAGGGACACGAATACCCGAGCTTTATGCAGGGTCTTACCATTTACTATAGTGAGTTACGAAAGACACACACACACACACACACACACACACACACACACACACACACACACACACACACACACACACACACACACACACACACACACAAAACAGGCCTAGTGTCTAATCGACATGTGCCTAGGGCAAAATGGTAACTAACACACGCATAGAGGCTTCGTCACAACTTTGGTTTACGCATCTATACACAAAACACTTTTCACTCCAGCAGAAGGAATCATCTCTGTCCCGCTCCTCTGTTTTATAAGCATGAGGTTGTTACTCCTCGTATGCCTGGCCTCAGACTTTTGGAAGGACTCAAGGTTAATAACAACCTTAGTAAGAATATCCTGGGGGAAATAGTCACTAGAGATCAATAAGACTGCTAGATACCTTATTTGCTCAGTGATGTTTGGCCACGTCTGAAGCTTAAATGTTACTTAAGATGTTTTCAACTCTGTCTTTGTGAAGGAAAATGTTAGCCATGTGAAAGAAGCTTAGAGAAGGATGCATGCAATACGAGAAAGTTTTTATGGGCTTAACCAGTGAACTTTGTACGATATATCAAAATCTTAAGTTTTAAATCCCTTTAGTATACAGTCACCGGCAAACTTTTTATCTGCGTTTCAGTCCAA
>NC_091370.1:6490921-6505183 GCF_038502225.1 Cherax quadricarinatus | reverse complement strand
GGACACTGATCCACCTTCCGCTCTTTCTCTCTCCTCTGCTCCATCTGCGCAACTCCTTTCTTCACAGCGCACCGTTCCTTCGCTGCTTGAACATTTTCCACTGCCTCCGCATGTGGACTTTTCTAACCCTTCTAGTCCGTAGGAACCCTTACCTGCGGATTTCAAGTATCTCTATCATTGCCAATCATGGCCTTTTTACAGTGGAATATACGCGGCCTCAGGGGTAATCGGGGTGAGCTTCAGATGTTACTCTCCCAGTTTGCCCCTGTTGGTGTTTGCTTACAAGAACCAAAATTACACTCTGCTGTTATTTCTCACATCTCAGGCTATAATTTATTGTATTCTTCAGATCCTTTTCCTGATGGGACCTTTAATGAAAGTGCCCTTCTTCTCCGCACTGATATTCCGTACCATCAGCTATTTGTTCATACTTCGCTGCATTACACAGCAGCCCGTATCCACTTACATAGGTGGTATACGCTCTGTTCTTTATATCTCTCTCCTTCTCGGGCATTATCTATTCCGGATTTTGCCTTCCTTGTTTCGTCATTACCGCCACCGATTCTGTTACTTGGTGATTTTAATGCCCACCATTTCCTCTGGGGAGGGTCTCACTGTGATTCCCGAGGAATTCAGTTAGAGGCTTTTCTTGCCACCCACCCCCTCCATGTTTTAAATACAGGTACTCACACCCATTTTGATCCTCGGACTCATACTCTCTCTTGCATCGATCTCTCAGTTTGCTCTTCCTCCACCGCATTAGACTTTACTTGGTCTGTTCTCCCGGACTTACATGACAGTGATCATTTCCCAATCATTCTTACTTCCCCTTCATATTCGCCACCTCTTCGCACCCCACGCTGGCAATTTAATCGGGCAAATTGGAACCTTTACTCACACCTGACTGTTTTTAAAGAGGTTCCTTCTTCGTCCTCCATCGATGAGCTTTTACACCTCTTCTCGTCCTCTGTTTTCACCGCAGCTTCTCATTCTATACCTCAAACTTCGGGCAGGCATTCTCAGAAATGCGTGCCTTGGTGGTCTCCTGCTTGTGCTCGTGCAGTACGTTTGAAACGCGCTGCATGGGGCAGGTACCGGTACAATAGAACCACAGAGCGACTCCTTGATTTTAAACAGAAGCGTGCGATCGCTCGCCGTGTCATCCGTGACGCTAAACGCACTTGCTGGCGAGATTATGTCTCCACCATCACCTCTGCTTCCTCTATGAGTGCAGTCTGGAAAAAAGTACGAAAACTGAGTGGTAAATATTCTCCTGACCCGGCTCCTGTTCTGCGGGCTGCCGGAGTTGATATAGCAAACCCACTAGATGTTGCCAATGAAATTGGCAATCATCTGGTCCGTATTTCTCAGGGACTCCATCTATGCCCCTCATTTCTTTCCTCAAAGTCTGCCAGAGAGTTAGCACCCTTGGACTTTTCTTCTCTCAGAGAAGAACAGTATAATGTGCCTTTTACACTTCAAGAACTGGAGGCAACACTCTCAGCTTGTCGATCATCGGCAGCTGGGCCCGACGACATTCATATTCGTATGCTACAACATTTACATCAGTCAGCCCTTGCAGTCCTATTACGCCTTTACAATCTTATTTGGTCACAAGGAGTTCTTCCACAGCTGTGGAAATCCGCCATTGTTCTCCCTTTCCGCAAACCAGGCACTACGGGACATGAAACCTCCCACTATCGTCCCATTGCTCTTACCAGTGCAGTTTGCAAAGTAATGGAACGTCTAGTAAATAGACGTTTAGTGTGGTATTTAGAGACACACAACAGTCTCTCCACTCGTCAATATGGCTTTCGTAAGGGACGTTCTACCATAGACCCCTTACTGCGCTTGGATACGTATGTTCGTAATGCCTTTGCAAATAACCACTCAGTTATTGCCATATTTTTTGACCTTGAGAAGGCATATGACACAACTTGGAGGTATAATATTTTAGCCCAAGCCCACTCCTTAGGCCTTCGAGGCAATCTACCATCCTTCCTTAAGAACTTTTTAACTGACAGGCATTTCCGTGTTCGGGTTAATAATGTGCTCTCCCCGGACTTTATCCAAGCTGAAGGTGTCCCCCAGGGATGTGTTCTGAGCACAACACTTTTTCTCCTTGCTATTAATGATTTGGCCTCTAGTCTTCCATCAAATATTTGGTCATCACTCTATGTTGATGACTTCGCTATTGCCTGTGCAGGCGCTGACTGTCACCTCCTTACAGTTTCTCTCCAGCATGCAGTCGACCGTGTTTCCAATTGGGCCACCACACATGGGTTTAAATTTTCCAGCACTAAAACCCACCAAATCACTTTCACTAGACGCTCTGTCATCTCCGATCATCCTTTGTACCTCTATGGCTCACGTATCCCTGAACGTGATACAGTCAAGTTTCTGGGCCTCCTCTTTGATCGTAGGTTATCCTGGAAACCTCACATTACCTCTCTGAAGGCAACTTGTCACAGCCGGCTGAACCTTCTTAAAACCCTTGCTCATCTTTCGTGGGGAGCTGATCGTCGAACCCTCCTTCACCTACATTCCACCCTTATTTTATCGAAACTTGATTATGGTGACCAGATCTATTCAGCGGCATCTCCTGCTACTCTCTCTAGCCTTAACCCCATTCATCACCAAGGATTACGTTTATGCCTTGGTGCTTTTCGCTCTTCCCCTGTCGAAAGCCTCTATGCAGAAGCGAACGTTCCATCCTTATCCGATCGCCGTGATGCCCATTGCCTGCGCTACTATGTACGCTCTCATGATCTCCGCAATCCTTCCATTTATAGAATGGTCACTGATATTAGTAGACATTCTTTATTTGTTCGCCGCCCCTGCTTACTCCGTCCCTTCTCTCTTCGCCTTCATTCGCTCTTGTCTTCTCTTCAACTACCACCTTTCTATGTACATGTAGCATCTCACTTTTCCCTACCCCCCTGGGAAGTTCCAGCTGTTCGAGTCTGTTCTTTCTCCCTCCCTTGCTCGAAAGCCCAACTGTCTACGGTCGCTTCCCGCTCTCTTTTTCTTGACCACTTTCACTCTCATTCTCATGCCATTGCTGTGTACACAGATGGCTCTAAGTCTTCTGACGGCGTAGGATTCGCAGCAGTGTTTCCGGACAGCGTCGTACAAGGGCATTTACTATCTTCAGCTAGTATTTTTACTGCTGAATTATATGCCATCCTTACAGCGCTTATCCGTATTGCATCTATGCCTGTGTCATCATTTGTGGTTGTCTCAGACTCCCTTAGTGCTTTACAGGCTATACAAAAATTTGATACACCTCACCCCTTAGTCCTCCGTATCCAACTTTGGCTACGCCGCATCTTTACTAAGCATAAAGATATTGTTTTTTGTTGGGTCCCTGGTCATGTTGACGTACAGGGCAATGAACAGGCAGACACTGCTGCGCGGTCAGCAGTACATGACCTACCAGTTTCTTATAGAGGTATTCCATGTACGGACTATTTTGCTGTAATATCTTCCCACCTTCACACCCGTTGGCAACAACGTTGGTCTACTATGCTCGGCAACAAACTTCAGTCTATTAAACCGAGTATAGGTTACTGGCCGTCTTCTTATCACCAGTGTCGAGGTTGGGAGACTACTCTCTCCCGTCTTCGCATTGGCCATACTCGTCTTACTCATGGATATCTCATGGAGAGGCGTCTTGCTCCTCTCTGTGAGAATTGCCAAGCTCCATTATCAGTCAGCCACATTCTGTTGGACTGCCCACTTTATCAACGAGCACGCAGAATTTACCTCTGTCGTCGTCTTCGCCCCGCTGCTCTCTCTTTACCTTCTCTTCTCGCTGATGGACCCACCTTTCATCCGGACTCTCTCATTGACTTTTTGACAACGACTGACTTACTTCACAAATTCTGATACTTTCAGCCCTTTCTACTTGAATCTCTTGCTACCCTCTACCCCCGTACTATCCCCTGCCCCGCTGTTTTCTGTAACCTGCTGATCATCCCCCCTCCCTTCTGCCATCCAATTCCCTTGCTTCCTTCCCTACCCTGCAGCGCTGTATAGCCCTTGTGGCTTAGCGCTTCTTTTTTGATTATAATAATAATTTGACAACGACTGACTTACTTCACAAATTCTGATACTTTCAGCCCTTTCTACTTGTATCTCTTGCTACCCTCTACCCCCGTACTATCCCCTGCCCCGCTGTTTTCTGTAACCTGCTGATCATCCCCCCTCCCTTCTGCCATCCAATTCCCTTGCTTCCTTCCCTACCCTGCAGCGCTGTATAGCCCTTGTGGCTTAGCGCTTCTTTTTTATTATAATAATAATCCAAAGCTAAGGGGAATGTCCTATGAAGAAAGATTAAGGGAAATCGGCCTGACCTCACTGGAGGACAGGAGGGTCAGGGGAGACATAATAACGACATATAAAATACTGCGTGGAATAGACAAGGTGGACAAAGACAGGATGTTCCAGGGAGGGGACACAGAAACAAGAGGCCACAATTGGAAGTTGAAGACACAAATGAGTCAGAGAGATAGTAGGAAGTATTTCTTCAGTCATAGAGTTGTAAGGCAGTGGAATAGCCTAGAAAATGACGTAGTGGAGGCAGGAACCATACACAGTTTTAAGACGAGGTTTGATAAAGCTCATGGAGCGGGGAGAGAGAGGGCCTAGTAGCAACCGGTGAAGAGGCGGGGCCAGGAGCTAGGACTCGACCCCTGCAACCACAAATAGGTGAGTACAAATAGGTGAGTACACACACACCACACACACACACACACACACACACACACACACACTGGGCTTCATTACCATTTATTAAGAATATTTAATTGTGTGTAATTACCTCTGGCAGGTGAGGTCCCGGACCTTCCTCTGTAGATGTTCCTGGTCCATGTAGTGTTGATGGTCTTTATAACTTCTACTACTATGGTTACTACTCTTAGTACTATTATTATTACTGCTACTACTACTTTCTTCTGCTGTAAAGAAGTTAGACTAAGAGTCCCTGCATGTTATTTGTCGTCTAAGATTTATCCGGGGAGTCCGTGACGTCAGCATAACCAGGGAGCCTTGCTATAAATGTACCAGGAAATCTATATTACACGAGGAGTGCAGCGGACAAATGAAGTAGCGGCAGCAACACTCATAGCAAAAGGTATTTTTGAGGTTCCCCAGCTCTCGGGCTTAATGCCCAAAGCTGGGGTGTGACTCCAAAAAGATCCTGTAGTGCTTGCTGCCTTTGCACCTCCTGACATCGTCTGCTGCTATGCAGCTGCCACACCCTTCAAGCCCACTGTCGGCGGGGTTTGTGGCAGTCCAAGGTGCCAAACTTCTCCCTACGAGCCCCGTGGGGGTGGGGAATGGGGCTAGGCCTGGGGACAGCTGGTCCCAGAAGACGAGGAGGTACTTGTACCTCCTCCCATGGCAGACATTGGTCTGACACTCCCACGATACGGAGTCAAGGCCGGGCCACCTTTTGGAGAAGACCCGGACCGGGCGATTATACCGGCGAATCTAGACCAACTATATTAGTTATTATTTCCATCAATTTAGATTTGAAACTGACATTTACATCGTATTTACGAAATGTTTCTCCTCTTAGTCGTCTTTCATCATCTTCCTCTTATTCTTTTCCTCCTGTTCCTCCTCCTTTTATTCTTTTCCTCCTCCTTTTATTCTTTTCCTCCTGTTCCTCCTTTTTTTTCATTTATGAAGGAGGACTCGACACATCGACTCCAGGCTGAGGGACTGATTACCTCAGTCCTCTTCTATCCCCTTCGAGAGAGGTTCCTTGATGCTGGTGAGGGTCTCTTTATCTAGAGAATTGAATCTGTATTCCAATTCCTTGAATTAAGCCTGAATGGCTTCCAACACCTCCCCTCTCTTCCCACAGGCACTATATAATCCCTACGGTTTTAGCTCTCCCCGGGACAATAAAAATGATGATTTTCTTTCACCGTTCTTTATATTGGACTGATGAAGGCATTATCTGGCGAAGCGTAACCTCATTTATCCCCTACTGGAGCAACTCAATCTTCTCGACAATTGTAAATCTGTCCTCGAGCAGCGCTGCATGACCCTATGGGTTTAGCGCTTGGTTTTGATTATAATAGACCTGTCTTCAAGTCTAATATTTCTTCTCCACATGGGCAGGTGTGAGCAGGTGCGAGGTCGGCGCAGCGCTAACCTGTATGGTCGCCAATCTAGACCGCTCTAAGGACAGGTGTATCTCGCACTCACACCTGTGTGATGGCCGCAGTGACTGCCACAATGGTCGATACCTCAACGATGAATCTGGCTGTGGTAAGTGAATTGTTTTCATCAATCTTTTCTTCAGTCTTCCAGCTCTGACAGGTCAGTGACTGTTGTCTGGTCCCCAGCTCTCGGACAGGACAGTGACTGTTGTCTGGTCCCCAGCTCTCAGACAGGACAGTGACTGTTGTCTGGTCCCCAGCTCTCAGACAGGACAGTGACTGTTGTCTGGTCCCCAGCTCTGACAGGACAATAACTGTTGTCTGGTCCCCAGCTCTGACAGGACAATAACTGTTGTCTGGTCCCCAGCTCTGACAGGACAATAACTGTTGTCTGGTCCCCAGCTCTGACAGGACAATAACTGTTGTCTGGTCCCCAGCTCTGACAGGACAGTGACTGTTGTCTGGTCCCCAGCTCTGACAGGACAGTGACTGTTGTCTGGTCCCCAGCTCTGACAAGACAGTGACTGTTGTCTGGTCCCCAGCTCTCAGACAGGACAGTGACTGTTGTCTGGTCCCCAGCTCTGACAGGACAGTGACTGTTGTCTGGTCCCCAGCTCTGACAGGACAGTGACTGTTGTCTGGTCCCCAGCTCTGACAAGACAGTGACTGTTGTCTGGTCCCCAGCTCTCAGACAGGACAGTGACTGTTGTCTGGTCCCCAGCTCTCAGACAGGACAGTGACTGTTGTCTGGTCCCCAGCTCTGACAGGACAGTGACTGTTGTCTGGTCCCCAGCTCTGACAGGACAGTGACTGTTGTCTGGTCCCCAGCTCTGACAGGACAGTGACTGTTGTCTGGTCCCCAGCTCTGACAGGACAGTGACTGTTGTCTGGTCCCCAGCTCTGACAGTGACTGTTGTCTGGTCCCCAGCTCTGACAGTGACTGTTGTCTGGTCCCCAGCTCTGACAGTGACTGTTGTCTGGTCCCCAGCTCTGACAGTGACTGTTGTCTGGTCCCCAGCTCTGACAGGACAGTGACTGTTGTCTGGTCCCCAGCTCTGACAGGACAGTGACTGTTGTCTGGTCCCCAGCTCTGACAGGACAGTGACTGTTGTCTGGTCCCCAGCTCTGACAGGACAGTGACTGTTGTCTGGTCCCCAGCTCTGACAGGACAGTGACTGTTGTCTGGTCCCCAGCTCTGACTGGACAGTGACTGTTGTCTGGTCCCCAGCTCTGACTGGACAGTGACTGTTGTCTGGTCCCCAGCTCTGACTGGACAGTGACTGTTGTCTGGTCCCCAGCTCTGACAGGACAGTGACTGTTGTCTGGTCCCCAGCTCTGACTGGACAGTGACTGTTGTCTGGTCCCCAGCTCTGACTGGACAGTGACTGTTGTCTGGTCCCCAGCTCTGACTGGACAGTGACTGTTGTCTGGTCCCCAGCTCTGACTGGACAGTGACTGTTGTCTGGTCCCCAGCTCTGACTGGACAGTGACTGTTGTCTGGTCCCCAGCTCTGACTGGACAGTGACTGTTGTCTGGTCCCCAGCTCTGACAGGACAGTGACTGTTGTCTGGTCCCCAGCTCTGACAGGACAGTGACTGTTGTCTGGTCCCCAGCTCTCAGGCAGGACAGTGACTGTTGTCTGGTCCCCAGCTCTCAGGCAGGACAGTGACTGTTGTCTGGTCCCCAGCTCTCAGGCAGGACAGTGACTGTTGTCTGGTCCCCAGCTCTGACAGGACAGTGACTGTTGTCTGGTCCCCAGCTCTCAGGCAGGACAGTGACTGTTGTCTGGTCCCCAGCTCTCAGGCAGGACAGTGACTGTTGTCTGGTCCCCAGCTCTGACAGGACAGTGACTGTTGTCTGGTCTCCAGCTCTGACTGATATAATGTCTTTTTGTAGTTTGACCAAAATCATTATTTTTTATTGAAAATAATCAATGTCAGAGTAGACCTTTTATCAATACGACGTTTCGCACACATGAGTATTTATCAGCTTTGTGTAACGTCGAATTAATCAGTCTTTTTTATACTACTTTTCACTATATAAACACAAGTAAAACATTTATTAAAATCTTCCACTCTAAATAAACCCCCCAAAATATTTTTATAGTGGAAAAAGTTTAATTTCCTGTAAACAAAAATCCTTGGAAAGAATGAGAGAAAAATAGGATTTTTAATTTTATTTAAGGTGTAACTACGATATACTTCAGTTAACTGATGCGAGTGGGTTTTTTCCTCAGCAGTGAGAGGGAGTGAGAGGGAGGAAGGGTCAGAGTGTGCGGAGGTACGACCACTCAACCAGAGTCAGGAGGAGCGGCCAGTCAACCACAGTGAGTGGTTCTTCTGCCAGGATGGTCGTTGTCTGCCTAGCAGCCTACTCTGTGACTTTAAGTACGACTGTCTGCATGGTGACGATGAATTCCAGTGTGGTGAGTATTGTGTAGTAGTAGTTGTGGTAACAGTAGTAGTTGTAGTAACAGTTGTAGTTGTAGTAACAGTAGTAGTTGTAGTAGTTGTAGTAACAGTAGTAGTTGTAGTAACAGTAGTAGTTGTAGTAGTTGTTACCAAAGGCACTTGTCGACGGTAGATAATTGGCCTGTTTTTAAGTGTGTGTGTGTGTGTGTGTGTGTGTGTGTGTGTGTGTGTGTGTGTGTGTGTGTGTGTGTGTGTTACCTACTCACGTATGTGGTTACAGTGGTCGATTCATTGCTTTTGGCTCCACTTCTTCGCTGGCCGCTACTAGGTTCACTCTTTCTCCCTGCTCCAAGAGCAGGATTCTAGATCTCGCTTCTATTGCTTCACTCTCCAGATTGTTCCACTTCCTGACAACTCGTAAGGTTGGAGAAAAACTTCCTTACTTCGCTATGACTCTTCTGAGTTTTCAACTTCCAGTTGTGACTTCTTGTTCCTGTATCCAATTTCTGAAACATTCTGGTCCTGTTTACCTTGTCAATTCGTCCTATGTTCCCCCTCTCTCTCCTGTCCTCCAGTGTCGTCAGGTTGAACTCCCTTAACCTCTCCTTGTTACTCAGACGTATTGCTTGTTACTCAGACGTATTGCTTGTTACTCAGACGTATTGCTTGTTACTCAGACGTATTGCTTGTTACTCAGACGTATTGCTTGTTACTCAGACGTATTGCTTGTTACTCAGACGTATTGCTTGTTACTCAGACGTATTGCTTGTTACTCAGACGTATTGCTTGTTACTCAGACGTATTGCTTGTTACTCAGACGTATTGCTTGTTACTCAGACGTATTGCTTGTTACTCAGACGTATTGCTTGTTACTCAGACGTATTGCTTGTTACTCAGACGTATTGCTTGTTACTCAGACGTATTGCTTGTTACTCAGACGTATTGCTTGTTACTCAGACGTATTGCTTGTTACTCAGACGTATTGCTTGTTACTCAGACGTATTGCTTGTTACTCAGACGTATTGCTTGTTACTCAGACGTATTGCTTGTTACTCAGACGTATTGCTTGTTACTCAGACGTATTGCTTGTTACTCAGACGTATTGCTTGTTACTCAGACGTATTGCTTGTTACTCAGACGTATTGCTTGTTACTCAGACGTATTGCTTGTTACTCAGACGTATTGCTTGTTACTCAGACGTATTGCTTGTTACTCAGACGTATTGCTTGTTACTCAGACGTATTGCTTGTTACTCAGACGTATTGCTTGTTACTCAGACGTATTGCTTGTTACTCAGACGTATTGCTTGTTACTCAGACGTATTGCTTGTTACTCAGACGTATTGCTTGTTACTCAGACGTATTGCTTGTTACTCAGACGTATTGCTTGTTACTCAGACGTATTGCTTGTTACTCAGACGTATTGCTTGTTACTCAGACGTATTGCTTGTTACTCAGACGTATTGCTTGTTACTCAGACGTATTGCTTGTTACTCAAACGTATTGCTTGTTACTCAAACGTATTGCTTGTTACTCAGACGTATTGCTTGTTACTCAGACGTATTGCTTGTTACTCAGACGTATTGCTTGTTACTCAGACGTATTGCTTGTTACTCAGACGTATTGCTTGTTACTCAGACGTATTGCTTGTTACTCAGACGTATTGCTTGTTACTCAGACGTATTGCTTGTTACTCAGACGTATTGCTTGTTACTCAGACGTATTGCTTGTTACTCAGACGTATTGCTTGTTACTCAGACGTATTGCTTGTTACTCAGACGTATTGCTTGTTACTCAGACGTATTGCTTGTTACTCAGACGTATTGCTCGTTACTCAGACGTATTGCTCGTTACTCAGACGTATTGCTCGTTACTCAGACGTATTGCTCGTTACTCAGACGTATTGCTCGTTACTCAGACGTATTGCTCGTTACTCAGACGTATTGCTCGTTACTCAGACGTATTGCTCGTTACTCAGACGTATTGCTCGTTGCCCAGACGTATTCCTTGTTGCTCAAATGTATTCCTTGTTGCTCAAATGTATTCCTTGTTGCTCAAATGTATTCCTTGTTGCTCAAATGTATTCCTTATTACTCAGACGTATTCCATGTAACACAAACGTATTTTTTATGATAGAACCTTAATGGCCAGTTAGCTGATCGTTCTTGGAGCTAATTTAAGTTTCACAGTTTCGGTGTTTCTCACTGGTGTCCTCACTAACTTCATCCATAAATATTGACTTAAGTAAATTATTCCGCCGGTAAGTCATTTACATATATTAAGAACAGAAAAGGCCAGAGGACTGGAATTTGTAGGACTCCACTAAGAGTCGAGGACTGGTCTTGGAGTGACTCCACTAAGAGTCGAGGACTGGTCTTGGAGTGACTCCACTAAGAGTCGAGGACTGGTCTTGGAGTGACTCCACTAAGAGTCGAGGACTGGTCTTGGAGTGACTCCACTAAGAGTCGAGGACTGGTCTTGGAGTGACTCCACTAAGAGTCGAGGACTGGTCTTGGAGTGACTCCACTAAGAGTCGAGGACTGGTCTTGGAGTGACTCCACTAAGAGTCGAGGACTGGTCTTGGAGTGACTCCACTAAGAGTCGAGGACTGGTCTTGGAGTGACTCCACTAAGAGTCGAGGACTGGTCTTGGAGTGACTCCACTAAGAGTCGAGGACTGGTCTTGGAGTGACTCCACTAAGAGTCGAGGACTGGTCTTGGAGTGACTCCACTAAGAGTCGAGGACTGGTCTTGGAGTGACTCCACTAAGAGTCGAGGACTGGTCTTGGAGTGACTCCACTAAGAGTCGAGGACTGGTCTTGGAGTGACTCCACTAAGAGTCGAGGACTGGTCTTGGAGTGACTCCACTAAGAGTCGAGGACTGGTCTTGGAGTGACTCCACTAAGAGTCGAGGACTGGTCTTGGAGTGACTCCACTAAGAGTCGAGGACTGGTCTTGGAGTGACTCCACTAAGAGTCGAGGACTGGTCTTGGAGTGACTCCACTAAGAGTCGAGGACTGGTCTTGGAGTGACTCCACTAAGAGTCGAGGACTGGTCTTGGAGTGACTCCACTAAGAGTCGAGGACTGGTCTTGGAGTGACTCCACTAAGAGTCGAGGACTGGTCTTGGAGTGACTCCACTAAGAGTCGAGGACTGGTCTTGGAGTGACTCCACTAAGAGTCGAGGACTGGTCTTGGAGTGACTCCACTAAGAGTCGAGGACTGGTCTTGGAGTGACTCCACTAAGAGTCGAGGACTGGTCTTGGAGTGACTCCACTAAGAGTCGAGGACTGGTCTTGGAGTGACTCCACTAAGAGTCGAGGACTGGTCTTGGAGTGACTCCACTAAGAGTCGAGGACTGGTCTTGGAGTGACTCCACTAAGAGTCGAGGACTGGTCTTGGAGTGACTCCACTAAGAGTCGAGGACTGGTCTTGGAGTGACTCCACTAAGAGTCGAGGACTGGTCTTGGAGTGACTCCACTAAGAGTCGAGGACTGGTCTTGGAGTGACTCCACTAAGAGTCGAGGACTGGTCTTGGAGTGACTCCACTAAGAGTCGAGGACTGGTCTTGGAGTGACTCCACTAAGAGTCGAGGACTGGTCTTGGAGTGACTCCACTAAGAGTCGAGGACTGGTCTTGGAGTGACTCCACTAAGAGTCGAGGACTGGTCTTGGAGTGACTCCACTAAGAGTCGAGGACTGGTCTTGGAGTGACTCCACTAAGAGTCGAGGACTGGTCTTGGAGTGACTCCACTAAGAGTCGAGGACTGGTCTTGGAGTGACTCCACTAAGAGTCGAGGACTGGTCTTGGAGTGACTCCACTAAGAGTCGAGGACTGGTCTTGGAGTGACTCCACTAAGAGTCGAGGACTGGTCTTGGAGTGACTCCACTAAGAGTCGAGGACTGGTCTTGGAGTGACTCCACTAAGAGTCGAGGACTGGTCTTGGAGTGACTCCACTAAGAGTCGAGGACTGGTCTTGGAGTGACTCCACTAAGAGTCGAGGACTGGTCTTGGAGTGACTCCACTAAGAGTCGAGGACTGGTCTTGGAGTGACTCCACTAAGAGTCGAGGACTGGTCTTGGAGTGACTCCACTAAGAGTCGAGGACTGGTCTTGGAGTGACTCCACTAAGAGTCGAGGACTGGTCTTGGAGTGACTCCACTAAGAGTCGAGGACTGGTCTTGGAGTGACTCCACTAAGAGTCGAGGACTGGTCTTGGAGTGACTCCACTAAGAGTCGAGGACTGGTCTTGGAGTGACTCCACTAAGAGTCGAGGACTGGTCTTGGAGTGACTCCACTAAGAGTCGAGGACTGGTCTTGGAGTGACTCCACTAAGAGTCGAGGACTGGTCTTGGAGTGACTCCACTAAGAGTCGAGGACTGGTCTTGGAGTGACTCCACTAAGAGTCGAGGACTGGTCTTGGAGTGACTCCACTAAGAGTCGAGGACTGGTCTTGGAGTGACTCCACTAAGAGTCGAGGACTGGTCTTGGAGTGACTCCACTAAGAGTCGAGGACTGGTCTTGGAGTGACTCCACTAAGAGTCGAGGACTGGTCTTGGAGTGACTCCACTAAGAGTCGAGGACTGGTCTTGGAGTGACTCCACTAAGAGTCGAGGACTGGTCTTGGAGTGACTCCACTGGAGAACCAAGCACTAGTTAGCTACATGAATCAGTATTATGAGCATGACTTATTATACAGACGAACCTTTTCGCCAACAAAGTTCCCCGAGTGCTGCGCATGTCTCTCATTCATGAACGTGTCGGTATTGTAAACCAATCATAATTTGGTGATCCCTCTTGGTTCATACGATCCTTCATTCTCAATATTATCGTACATGCTCCGCATGATCCTACTGTATATAGCTCACATACTTCACACGAGTGAGACCCATGTGCAGTAGTTAGGGATCTTTATTTAGAGACTTTTAGCCTACACAGTAGACTTCTTAAGTTGAATACAAAGGAGGCAGGAGAAACAATAGAGATGTAAAGACGTAGTTTTGAGGTGGTCAGTCCCTCAGCATGAAGATGTACCGTATTTTCTAACATAAAAGGCGCACGATTATATGTAAAGTAACGTTAGTAACAACTACTAAAGTAAGGCCTGAGCTTGCTATCACCTGCAGCTCATAAGACTGCCATCCCCACGAGCCCCTTTGGGGCGGGGCAGATGGCAGACCAGATGCCTAGCTTCTCCCTACGAGCCCCGTGAGGGCGGGGACTGTGGCTAGGCCTGGGGACACTTGGTCCCAAAGATGAGGGGGTACTTGTACCTCCTCCCATGGGAGATTTAGGTCTCGAGATACTTCCCAGATAGGGAGCCAAGGCCGGGTCACCACTACTTGGAAAAGACCCGAGCCGGGAGAATACCGGCGAATAAAAAAAAGTGTAAAACAAAGCCTACCTTTGATCCTGACCTTGAGCATATAAGACGCAAGCTGATTTTCCCAAGATATTTTGTCTGACAAACAGTGCGCCTTACATGCCGAAAAATATGATGCCTAAGTGTTGGACATATCTTGCATATCAACTTATCCGTATTGTATACCATTATCACGTTTATAATTTACATGACTCTTCATGGATCTCACAACTAGGATCATTTTGTTTACTCTCAAAATATACTTGTCCATACTGGGTGGGGATGGAGGACTCGAGAAGAAATCCCATGCGAGTGTTATT